>NW_022984841.1:40194-40764 GCF_010094145.1 Didymella exigua CBS 183.55
AGTCTTGGCAAACTGCCATATCAACCACATTGACAAGAAAGCCTTCCTAGCTGCACTTACCCTAGTATTTGACCAGGCCTTCTCAAAGGACAATATCCTATCAAGCTTCAGAGCAACTGGCTTAGTTCCGGATAACCTAGAGGTGGTGCTATCAAGGCTTGAAGTGAAGCCTCGTACACCAACACTACCTTTACCCAGGAGTACCCCTTAGCAGCCCAAAACACCAAGCAACGCCTGGGAAATAGAGGCTCAAACAACGCTGATTCTTAAGAGGATAAGGGACTATAGGAGTTCCTCACCTGAGTCTATTCTTAAGATGGTGCTGCAGGTTAAAAAGGGGTTAACTTTGAAGGTACACTCACACACGTTGCTTGAAGCTCAGATAGATAGTCTTGAGCAAGCAAATCAGGCTGCTTCTGAGCGTAAAAAGAGTAAGAAGAAGCAAATACAGAAGGGGGGGACTCTATCACAGGTAGAAGCAGGGGTAATAGTTACCCAAAAGGATGCTGAGGTTCAACTTGAAGTAGAGAGGCGTGAGGGGAGAGTGCAGGCAGGTGCTAGCAGCAGGGG
>NW_022984841.1:41034-73022 GCF_010094145.1 Didymella exigua CBS 183.55
CGCACTATTATATCTTGTTGTTGTGTTGAGTTATTCACGTTCAAAGATATATAGTTGCATTTGGTGATTCGCTCGGTGGGGTGATCCGCTCGGTGGTGGACCACGTTATCCCAAAACGGTTAGGCCTCCGCAAAGGTACTGAATCTATACGTGCGCACCTGCGTACGCATCCGCGTCGTCAACACCACGCCTTCATGATTCTGCGCATCTTCAAAGGCGCAGCTCTATCTGTGCTATGGTGGTACACATCGCTACGGTTCACCGAGCAAATGCCCAACATCGTCACCGCACACTGGAAACGCGACAGCAAACAATGGGCGACACTCGAAGCTCTGTCTCTTTCGTTGCAGATGTCTTTCCTTGTCTCGGTCGTTATAAGCATCTGGAACTACGGGGAACGACGAAGCGATGGCAAGAGGCTGTTTGAAGTCCAACACAAGAAGCTTTTGAAGTACTCTGGACTGCCTCTGCTTCTTGCCCTGCTACTGTCAGTGCCGTGGTCGACATTGCATCCGAAGGGCAACGAGCAAATAACCAAGCAAGGCTCTGCTGCGACTGTGCTGTTCTTGGCAGCAATTGCGCTACTAGGGCCTCGACGTAAGAAGGACAAGAAGACCGTGTATGGCTTGCAGCACGGAAGACTGCATCTTGATGCGCACGTACCCATGTGGATGAACATGGGCTATTGGAAGGTGATTGTGATCTTGTCAATCATGAGGCAGATGACTGACAACTCTATAGGCCAGTGAAGCCGATCCTCCCAGACCCAAGAGCCTAGCTGAAGCGTGCCGAGATCTGCTGAACCTCGTGCTTGCCGAAGCTGGCTTCTCTAAAGAGGAGATATCTCATCGCTCAAGATGTCTTGTTGACGTAGGCTTTGGTTGCGGTGAGCAGACTATCCATCTTATGAGCGGGAAGCCAATACGGCCTTGCGACAAGCTATGGTGGGACGGCGAGGACCACCAAGTATATTTTGATCACTACATCGGCATTACACAGGACAAGGCGCAGCACCAGTACGCCGAAATGCGCGTTGGAGAGCTGAAGAAGGAGAAAGTCAAGGTTTTTTGCGCGGATGCTTCCAAGCCATGGCTCTGGGATGAAAATCTGTGCAGAGCCTCCCACGCCGCTCAGAACGTGACGCAGGAGGCATGGCTTCTTGCATTGGACACCGCATACCACTTCTCACCGTCACGCTGGGTTCTGTTCCATCATATGTCGCGATACTACGCGGCCTCCATCATGGCTTTTGACCTCTGTCTATCTCCGACTGCTACAACGTCTCAGAAAATCGTTCTCCGGGTCCTCACAACGCTGATGGGTGCGCCTTGGGCGAACTTCGACACGCCTGAGGCTTACCGGCAGAAGCTTACCGGGCTCGGGTATCCTGCAGATGCAATCAAGATCGTCGACATCTCAGAGCACGTGTTTGCACCTTTGGCAGAGTACATGGAAGAGCAAGATTGCAGGCTGAAGATACTCGGGCTTGGTCTCGGAAGCTTTCAAGCCGCGAAGTGGTTGTTCAGGTGGTGGGGTAGGGCAGGCTTAGTGAGAGGAGTTGTGGTCGTTGCGAAGCATGAAGAACAACTTCGCAGTTCATCACTGAAAACGTGATTTCGGACCACGAACTGCCATGGTGACCAAATCATACGTGGATCGATGCATTGATCATGATCAATGAGCGCCGTCCTCGCAGGCTCCTAGCACGGCTGGATCTGCGCTTTCATGCTCAACGTTGACTGGACGCTCGTTCTCACCGTATCTTTCGTTCGTTTGCATCACGCGTCCGATCATTTGAACAGATACTGCGCATATATAGTGCTGATGCTCGCAACTTGTGGGTGATATTGTGGCTGCCTGCAGTAACAAACGCGCAGCTGCACCTTCCTTCTACCATCACTCCCGACCTTTCGACCTCAGTTGTTTCACCACACTGTTATACCCTCTGTTCGCTATACCGTGCTCCTCCTCAACCTTTACGACCACCATACCACCTTACTCGGATGCAACGGTAATTGCGACCGTTCGTATCAGCCATCACAATGAGCCAGTCAACAGAGTCGAAGCTGCCATACAAATCAATGGAAGCATTCTTTTCGCATGGTGTGAATGGTATGCTACTGAACGCTGCGCTTGACTGTTCGATCTGTCGAGAGCCGCTTGCCATCACCCTCGAACAAGGAGGCTGCGCCGCACAGTCCCTTCCCTCTTCAGCCGTGCTAAGTATGGTTCACACCTCAGTCAATTTCGAAGAGAGCAATGATCTGGAGTCATCCAGCAACGAACCCACGACAGCAGCATTCACTGACAACAGCGTTGGACCAGAACAGGCGGTCCGCATCTCGCCGTGCAACCACACTTTCGGTCGCACCTGCATCGAGGTGTGGTTCACAACCTCCAAGTCCAACCGCTGCCCCGAGTGCAACCAAGAGCTCTTTCCACAACGACACATAGAGCTCTTCTTGCGCTTCCCGACCCGCGCAATGCGCCTTGAATTCGCCGACTACATCGAGCAATTCTGCGGCGACTCGGAAACTGCGGGTCAGATTAGAGTGGCTTTGATGAGCGATTGGACAAGATCATTGATTCGTGAGCTCGCAATGGAACTGTGGCGGCAGCAGGGATACGACGTCGAATACCGGTACGTCGGCGACGCAGAAGCTGGAGAAGAGGAAGAAGAAATTGAGGTCGAGGACATGAACGAGGATGAAGAAGAGGAGACTAATGAGATGGAAACTGATGAGTCTGACAGCGACGACAGCAAAGAGGCTGAATGCGGCGTGGTAGAACAGGCTTGATGCCTTGTTAATCTGTTGCATGTTGTTTACTTTCTGTTTTGGTATCATTGGTCACTTCGGGGCGGTAATTTGGGTTACTATGTGTGTTGATACCCTGTACTGTTACTTGACTTTAATGTATCAATGCGAAATTGCTGCAGCCATGGTACAATTGGCGAGACATGCGGGGCTTCCATACATGAGAATGACCTCAGTGTCATTATGCGGCCTATTGGAGGGGGCGCAAATTGTTCGACCTCTCTTTACTGCGTTGCGACTCATATCATCATTCCATGTACAAATGTCAGCGAGCTGACGTCCTAGTGCAGATTTGTTCGGGCGTTGATGATAATATAATATGATTCAACTCATGAAGACCTTACACCCGCTTGAGGACCTTCTTTGTGACTGTCAATATTGCTAAGATGATGAACAGAGCAGAGAGCGTAGCCACTCCACTAGCGTGGAGGATAGAAGGTCGGTAGACCTCAATACTCTGGCCAACACCTTTACCTTGCTTGCTACCACCCACGGCCTCAAGCAAGTAACCTGCGATTGACACATCCATCAGATAGCCTGCAGACTATCCAATGACTGACATGCTCATTGCAACTGTCGCTCGTCCAGGTCCGGAGATGCCGTTAGCGACCCCATTGACTATCGCAAATATCACGAGAGGAGCGAGCGTGCGCAAGACGTGCCAAATCCCCAGCATGATGATGGCGTTGACAACCATCACCATCACAAACATGTTCAGCGGCCTGACCTTGTTGGAAAGTGGCCCAGCGCAGAAGCGTCCAATAGCGTTGCAGGCGTTGAAAGCTGCGACCAAACCTGCACCAATTGCAGAGCTCAGTCCAATGGACTGTGTGAACAGTGGCAAGTACTATAGTAGGACGTACAAGGTAAAGACCCAAATGGTGCTGACGACAAAGGTTGCAACAAAGGTAATCGAGCGGAACATGTTGGTGTCGAAGAAAGGTGCAGGCTTGAGCGGGACTCGATGCTTGAGTAAGTAGGCAGCCGGCATGCCAATCTTAAGATCTTGAGGGTCAGCAAGGCAGTTCGTGTACCTGGAATCCATCAAATATGCTCAAAAGACCTGAACAAAGAGCCTTCTATCCATAGTAGGAGTCAAGACTGTACTTGACTAGACTGCGCCCTTTCGTGGAAGGGCTCTCCGAGGTCGCATTGCCCTGTGTCGGCGGCATTCGAGGCTGATCTGGTTGTTATCCCTCTTGAGACTTCACTTCTACAATATCCCGCTTCGAGTCTAGATGTTTCAGGCGAATTTGCAGACCCCCTTGTTCAACATGAGGGAAGTTGGGAACTCGCGCTGACGTCACCCCCTTGGTTGCACCGAAGCTGGCGCGGCGCACTAGGTACGATCTCGCTGTCACAAACACTGAAGCTGGCTGCACACGCGCACGTTATGAAGCTTCTAACGCGCAGCAACAGGACGATTTTTTTGGCGGCGGGAGTCGTCACACCGACCGCTGCGTGTTAAAGTGCCCGAAGCTCACCGCTGATCAACACCATGACTGACACGAGCTTCGCCTTGAAACACCCCCTTGACCGCGCATACTATGGTATGATCCCAGCACATCGTACACACACATAAGAAATGTCTCAAATACTTAAGGAGCGTCTAACCTGTGCAGAGAGCGCTTAGCACAGCACAAGTAGAAGCGCCCAGCCAGCCTAAATCCAGGAACACGGCTCACGCTACGATGGCCACCAGAGAGACCGTACAGCTTGGCGAGGAGCACGCCCCGCATCAAGCATCTATCGATGCTATCGATTCCGTCCTGGAAACGGTGAAGGGGGAGCTGGTGAAGCTCCGTCGCGATCATGACAGTAAGCCAACCCAAGTCTTCACGTTGCCCATCTGACAAACAGCAGGACACGAACCAGAGTATTTCCACGCCGTCAAACACGTTGCCGACTCCGACTTGACCTCATTCACTGCCCGCGACCTCGAGTCTGTCTGCGTCGCGATCTCGGCCTACGGCCTACACCTTTTCGGAAAGATTAGAGTTCCAACAGTCGATAACGGATACATACATGTACGCGTATTTGGCTCGCCAAAGGATGGTACAGATGGCAGCAGCGCGGACGAGCGCGAGTACAGCCTACATAGCATACACACCGAGGAGACTATCAGGGAGAATGGCGACAGAGTGTACAGGGCGATATTCGGACGCGGGGATGCGCTGGAGTGGTTCGATACGTAGAACAGGCTTGAACAAGCCTTGCGCTGGGCGATATCTAAGCATAAAAACGTTGCCAGTCATTATGAGCACCTTCCTAGAACAGATGTGCTGACGGGCTCTAGTAGCGACAGTGACCCACTGAGCTCTGGAGACCACTGAACTAGCTCGTGTTCTGCACGTCAGACTTGCAACCACTTTCGAGTTTTCTCAAACCCGTCCGACAGATGCCGAGGCGATTGCTTCACTCTTCGCGCTTTCATGGTTGTCGCCTTTCACGCGTTTGCAGTTTGGCAAAATCGAGCCACATCAGCTGGTGACCACAATGTTACCCCGCATCACAGTGCAGTTGGTAAAGGTAAGCTCAAATTTCGTCCTGGCGCGCAGTCAAGTGATAGGTGAAGTTGTTGCCGTTGCGCAATGGACCATACCTATGGATACAGATGCAAATTTGGCAAACGAAGAGTCCGAAGAAGATCGTGAAGAGCGGCAGCTGTTTGGAAATGAGGCTTACATGAAAAAGCTACCGGGGAGCGGCAACAAAGACCTTATCATGGCGTTCACTCTGGGCCTACGGCCAAGCCACCTGCTATAAGCGTTATTAGCGACCATAGATCAAACTGGCGATGGCGTGAGTGTAACAGTAGCCATTCACTCGGTGTTATCATTGCTATTGTCTTTGTATCTTTTGACATAGTCGCCTTGCCTGCTTGTCATCTTGACCGATTGGACGAATAGGGGACCAAGGTGATAGATTCTGCGATTTCGCTGGAGAGGGGAGTGCTCTCTCAAAGACAACCGTGCCTATCCCTAACTTTAACAGACTATATAGGTGAGAGCTGAATGATTAGGAACATCGTAGCTGACAAGGTGTGGGTATGTGTCATTTGCTGATTGGATCTCTACTTTCTGCATAGTTATTTAGATGGAGGCAAGAGAGACGAAAACAGTCGCTTCGGGTAAGACCCATCTGGCGTGTCTTGAATTGTCTCGTCAATTAGCCAACTGAAGTTATGATAGGTCGCCCTGTTCTTGCTTCAACGCCATTTTGACCATGAAGTGCTGTTTCATCCACAGATATTGAGCTAGCTTTCGCAGCACTTCCCCGCTTCTTCAAAGCTGATGCTTTTGTCGCTTCTTGCTGTGTAGAAAGTCAAGGATGCAATGAATGTGTTTTACTACAAATACAAGTAATGCTGTTAGTAAGTTAATTAGTAGTCTTCGTCTATAAGAGTCCAGTATTAGAATTCATTCGCTTGGACTGCCTGCCGAAATGGTTGGTTGGTTGGTTGATTCCTACACAGTTTCAGCCGCGAAGTCCGCAGCTAACGTGTTCTATCAGTAAGCTGGCCACATCAGTATCCTGGCCACCCCACTAAAACGCGCTCAACGCGTCTTATCCTATTAGCCATGATACCACACTAACAACCTGTACAGCCTTCTTAAGAAGGTAGATTAAACCTTGCTATTGTATCTTTTTAGAATAGACCTTCTCAGTCCCTCCGTGCCCTTGCAAGGGCTTACAATGTCCTACAATTAACTCTTCAGACGCGCCTTTAAGGTATCCTCCCTAAACACAAGGCAACGCATGTTAACTAAAAGCTTAGCCCTGTTGAAGAGGAGTCCCTTATTCAGTAGATCTTAGACCTTGACCATCGCAGGTTTCCACCCTAGATCATTGACGTACGACGTATGGCAGACGCGCTACTCGCTGGCCGCGGCCAAGATCCTCCTCCCCCACCTATCGGCAAGTGCTGGGTGTCACGCTTCATCAACCGCCAGCCAGAGCTTCAGACAAAATGGAATAGGAAATTCCACTCTCAGAGGGCACGCTGTGAAGATCCTGTCAGGATTAGCGCGTGGTTCAGGCTGGTAGAGGAGACACGCGTCACATATGGAATACCTGATGAGGACGTCTACAACTTTGATGAGAATAGGTTCATGATGGGGGTGGCTTTAATATTAAAGGTAGTCACCAGCTCTGACACAGTTAGTCGCGCTACAGTCGTTCAGCCAGGCAATCGCGAGTGGGTGACGACAATTGAGTGTATCAACGCGTTAGGTTGGTCTATCCCACCCTTCCTTATACTAGTAGGGAAGCTCCACTAGGCCAGCTGGTATCAAGATCTCCCACTTAACTGGACTGTTGCTGTTAGTAACAACGGCTGGACAACAGATGAGCTAGGCCTTGACTGGGTAAAGCACTTTACCAGGCACACACAGACTCTCTCATCAGGTGCTCGTCGGCTACTCATTCTTGACGGTCACAGCAGCCACGCTACACCTGAGTTTAATCAGTACTGTGCAGACAACCTGATTATCACTCTCTGTATGCCTCCTCACACGTCACACCTCCTCCAGCCACTTGACGTTGGCTGCTATTCTCCTCTTAAGATGTTGTATGGACATGAGGTGTCTGAGCTTGCCCGCCAAAGTATCTTCCATGTGGACAAGCATGACTTCCTATGGATATACTTAAGGATCAGGCAGACTGCCCTATCAGAGAGCAACATTAAGGCTGGGTTTCAAGCAACAGGGCTTATCCCATTCAGTCCAGAGCGTGTCCTGACATGCCTTACTGTAGTCAGAACACCATCTCCACCGGGGACAGCTACTGGTATAGAAGCAGCCTGGACAGCTGAGACACCACATACCATTGATCAATTGCAGAAGCAGGCCCGCCTTGTACAAGATCTCCTTAGGCGTCAATCACAGAGTCCAACTAGTCAAGCTATCTCTCAGCTTGTTAAGGGTTGTCAGCTTGCTATGCAATCAGCAACAATCCTAGCTCAAGAGAATACAAAGCTACGTGCCTCAAATCAACGCCAGCAACATAAGCGTCAAAATCGTAGACAGTATATATCACGTGGGGGAGCTCTACAGGTTGAGGAAGCTCAGTTACTAGTCTCACAGGCTAATAATGTGGTTGAAGAGGACGCTCAGGTTGACGCTGCCCCACGACGTCAGCGAGCACCACCAACGTGTAGCAGATGCCACGTGCAAGGTCACAATAGGACTCAATGTAGAGCTATCTAATCTATCTTGCTTCAAAACCTCACTTAATTTGACCATGTGGTTGTAGAGCAGTTGCACGGCAAGTAAAGCGCGTTTTAGTGGGGTGGCCAGGATACTGATGTGGCCAGCTTACTGATAGAACACGTTATGCCCGGTTGACAAGCGTGGCAGACAGCCGACACGGTGCAGACCTTGATCCGCACCGCCCCACTTCACTCTCAAAAGAGCCATCTGTCCCCAGAGGCCTGCTGCGTCTGGCTTCTATCTACGACTATGTACATTTCATCTCTAGAAGTGACGTATTTGTCTGTATTTGTGTTCCTTGAATTGTCTTCCTGTGTGTGCGCCGTACTCGAAGCCTCATATGTGTAGCGTTGTTTCAAGGCTCGTAGAGGCACGGTTGCCTCATGCTTTGCGACCGCAATACCTTCAGTCTCCCCCTAGCGTTCAGCTATCGTATGTGCTAGCTTTCCCTCGTGCCCCAGGGCCTGCATTGTGTTCTCCGAACTCCAATATTCTTCAGTGTTGTGATGCCGTCCACTAGGTTCCTATGCGGCTGTATTTTGTGGTGTGACCTGCCACCAGGCGCTGCGGCAGCAGCATTTCGTCGTAACGCAGCCCCACAAGAGCGATGCTCCGCTCGTGCGTGCCGTCGAGCCTACTAAGCATGAGAGCTCCCGGGTGAATCTCCTCAGACCTTGTCGGGCGTGTCGAAGGTGCACCACTCCTTCGACACTAGGTAGGGCGACAGTGGACGAGGCTGTCTGATGATCTGTAGTTATGTTGTAGCACCAATAGTAGCATGCTGGGTGTCTGTGAGGTAATTCGTGCGAGAGGTAATGCTGTTCAGCGCGAGGGCTCGTCGATGCGGGACGTTGCAGGCATTGTCCAATAGCGATGGGCTAACCAGGAAGCCCATCAGTAACTATTGTGTATGTTGTAACCGTTGTGCTCAAAGGGGTGTCTGGCTCCGTCGTCGCGTCTTGCGTTGCTGTGTCGTAGCTAGATGTTTAGCAAGATGCATAAGCTATTAATGAACCCACTGCTAGTCAAAGCAAGGCCGTTGCATAACTATCATGCTGAATTGTTATATTGTACAGTAACCAGAACCTATTTCTAAAAGACTCTAAGAGGGGATAGACTTTATAGTTCAAGTCTGCTATCCTGAGAGTTTGTATGCTTATAGCTCGTTGTTGCGTTTGTTGTATTAGGGAGTGTCTGCGGCGTCCCGCCACGCAGGGTGTCCCGTTACGCAGGGACGGACATTACCACACTTCACTTGTGTTTATACGTCGGTACTTCACTGTCACCCGCGAGTTTCTCTACCCGCTCACTGACTTCCCCAGATACATTCTTCCCTTTCTCCACCACCTTCAACAGCCTTCAGCCACCTCATATAGTTCATTCCGCGCGAGACGGTAGCCGATCAGTCGTCAGCGCGCCCGACACAGGCTGGCGCTGCTTCTACTTCTTCCGCCCAATGGCGTGCCAATCGGTCCCAGTGTTCTGACGTGTATCTAACTTCTCTAGCGACCGGTCTGGAGCAAATCCTACTTCACAGTCGTCACAGACGGTCGCTACAGCCGCCACCTCCTCCAAGTCCTCGATGCCAGTCGCCACCACTCCGGACTCTGCCACCGAAGGGTCGAAGTGTCCCCTTTGCAGCGCGGTGGCTCTTAGAGCACGTACCCAGCAACATCTTATCATTTTATGGTTGCACCTCATGACGTCCATGATCGTCAAGCTGATGGGGATCCGTTCGGTCCTGTACCTGGTCCCGCAGGATCAAACCTGGTACTCCTTTTCCATAGCTCTGATCCATCTACTTCTCGGCGGGTACGACAGCTTAGTGAGTGTGCGTGGGCTTGGATCACCCATTGTCGCAGCCACAATTTACTCACTTGTATGCTCGGCACTGAACGATTGGTTGTCCTTATATAGCGCCGGTATTCTGCTCTGCCTCATCTTCGGTGGATACAGCGAGCTTCCGGGTACTTCCAGCGTCTACCGTCCCATCTGCCTTACCGAATCAGTCGATCTATCAAAGGACAAGCAATCCAACGACGTCACACTTGTCCAGTCACCACTGCCAGAGTACGAAGACGTTGACGATGTTCTCAGGGGCATGTCAGGGCTACCGGTACTTTACAAAGTCTCTCAAATAGAAGCTGTACTGCACTCTCCGGACAGGCTTTTCGATAGGTTCGATGTGTCTACCCAGTGGGCTCCAGTAAAGCCTGAAGACATTTGCGATGTTTTCAAGAGAAGGTCTTCGATCTTCGACGTCTACGATGAATAACATTCAGACGCCACGTTGCGCAGTATGACTCGGTTCTTTGGCGGCTTCGATATTCTCATCGAGCTTCGAGACGCGAATTTGAAGTTGGAGCGTGCGATGAAGTAGCAAACATCCGCTATTAGGAAGGAGTGGATCTCTGAATTCAACGAAGGTCCTCTGCACAACGCACGATATCCGAAGTGGCAAGCTGGTCTTTAAGGCGTCATGTTTCTTCCGGATGGGGAGTTGCCTGACTCACTAGACTCCAACGACAGCGCTGACGGCTGGTCTGACGACCGATCCCTTGTCGGTGACACAGCTGATGTCGAATGGCTACATTTCCTCCTTCAGAAACGTCTACCTCCAGGGACTTTACAGATTCTAGAAGGAGAAGCTCGTTATCAGATCGTTGCCACTCGTTCGGAGCGGACTGGCTTGAACGTCATGGTCCAGCACCTCGAGACATTATAGCATGGGTTCTGTGGCGGCCACACTTCAATCGAGGACGTGTTAAATAGCCGAAAGGTACGCGTACAGGAGCAGTCTGGTCTGCAGCCATGTCTTACGGGACAACAAATAGTTGCGATCAACGAAGGCTGTGCCGATTACAACTTCGGCAAGAATGACTCCGAAGTGCGTGATCTGCTACTCTGTCTTCCTGGCGGTCCTGAGTACCAGAAGGTGCACGGTACCAATTCGGTAGTCGACTGGGTAGCAAGCATTGATCAGCGCAAGCTGTCCAACCCCCACAAGTACTACGCCTGCGCTTGCGGGTGTAAGGCCATGGACGCGGTGCTGGAGTACCGAGATGAGCAGGAGCATAACTACCCTACTAGGAGGACCTGCGTCTCCTTATTCGAACTCAATTTCCTTGGTCTGGACGCGCTTGATGATGAGTATGAACGCAAGGACAACGAAGACGAGTATGCAGCTAGTCACTGCCGCACTACACCACCGCGTTGCCGAGGGATCGAGCAAGTCTGCGATGTGCATGCTGTCCCAACCAATAACCTCTGGATACTTCTCGGTGACTCTGTGAAGGATCTCAAGCGGTAGTTTGAGCCCACACAAGACAACACGCTGCCTGCGCCTGGGACGTACCATCTCACCTCCTTCTCGGCGGACTTTTGCCTCTCACAGCGCTTGCTGCAGATCGAGTACAGGATACTCTCCTCGCACTGCGTTCACGATCACCTGAATCCTCCTGCCATGGAGTACTGCATCGAATGCTTCCCCGGTGGTCATCACTCCGACTGTGCTGAATGCGAGTCTCATCCTTTACTCCAGAAGCCGAAGGGGCATGACTTCACGCTTGTGGAGCATCTGGAGGTCGAGAGTATGAAGCTGCAGATTGACGAGAAGCTGATGGGCAATGTTCATACTGCACGGCATAATATCGACTGTTTTGCGCAGTGGGAAGTCGATACCGCCAGCCGTTCCATGAGACACCGCCGGTAGCCGTCCGCCGGTCAGCCTTCGAGACTACTGATCAAGCTACTTTGGGAAGATAGTGTCATATTTTTTGCTTCATTCAGACTCGTGTTTTCACATCGCGATGTACCAACACTGCTTTCTTGTTGACGCTCTTCGACCATCGCGAAGCTCCTGAGATCAGGCGTAAAAGGATGGACGATAGCCCAGTTATTTGGCGTATACACAATTTTTGGCACTTCATGGCTGATAGGACAGCGTTATAGAGAGATGCACGTGTTGGGTATCTCTAGGGACTCGCAAGGGCAGGCGCAAGGATACTACTTTATGACGATGGACATTCATGAACACAAATATGGGTCGCGTCTCGTGCCTTACTCATCCTCCGGACAGTCGGACAACACCATCCCCTGCACTCACTCCTTGCTCGTGCCCATCCTGCTCCTCGGCATCATCAAGATCGCATTGAATGCCTGCAGCTTGGCCTGAAAATAAACTGTCCCAGCCACAAGATCACTACGTTTGGTTCAGCCCATGCCCAGTTTCGTCTTGATTTGTGTTTCCTCGAAGTAAATGGGTGCGTGCTGGGAATCACGATTCGCAGACTGCGGAATGGAGGTCGCGAAGATGGTAGTTTGGAGGTATGCAAGCTCATGTGGAGGAAAATTTCAATACATTCAACACACACAGAACGTACCAGAATATGTTTGAGAGACACGTCTATGTAATGCATTGAGGTATAGTCGAAGAAGAGTACCAATCATGGTTGCGTCTACTTTCCCTTACCAAATATCTTCTCGAGCTCTGAGCATACAGCATCGGTGACCTCCTTAGTATTTGAGCTACCACCGAGATCCTTTGTGACGATGCCACGTTCGGTGACGTTCTCGACGGCTTTCATCATCTTGTTTGCAGCATCCTCCTCGCCCAGCCATGTCAGCATCTCTGAGGCTGTCCAGAATGTGGCTACTGGGTTGGCAACGCCTTTGCCAGTGATATCGAACGCTGAGCCGTGAATGGGCTCGAACATGGAGGGGTTCTTGCGGGTAGGGTCCAGGTTGCTGGTAGGTGCAATGCCGATAGAACCAGCCAGGGCAGCTGCAAGGTCGGAGAGAATGTCGGCGTGCTGTCCGAGTCAGTTGTTTGATCAGTGTGACCAGTCATTGGGTTGACTTACAAGGTTGGTAGCGACGATGGTGTCGAGCGACTTGGGATCTAGCACCATGCGGCATGTCATGGCATCGACGAGCATCTTGTCCCACTTGACATCTAGAAAGTCTTTCGATACCTCCAAGGCGACCTCATCCCACATGACCATTCCATTCCTCTGTGCATTCGACTTGGTAACGACTGTCAAGAACTTCCTCTCCCTCTTCTGTGCCAGCTCAAAAGCGAATCGAATCAATCGCTCGACCGCGTGTCTTGTGAAGATGGAGACTTCTGTGGCTATCTCCCATGGCTGACCCCTGTGCGAACGACCTCCCTGACCAGCATACTCGCCCTCTGAGTTTTCGCGCACGATAACCCAATCGAGGTCACCATGCGAGGCGTTCCTGAGAGGCGACTGTGTACCACGGAAAATTCTGGTCGGGCGAACATTGGCGTACTGTTGGAATGGCTGGCAAATTGCCAGTCGCAGACCCCATAAGGAGATGTGATCAGGGACATCTGGTGCGCCGACAGCACCAAAGAGGATGGCGTCATGCTTCTTCAACTCGTCGAGACCGTCGTCTGGGATGTACTTTCCAGTTTTCTTGTAGGTCTCTGAGCTCCAGTCGTAATCCTTGAACTCAAGCTCGAATGAGCCGTCCAGTGCTGTGAGCTTCTTCAGGACTTGGACTGCGGCATTGACGACTTCGGGTCCGATGCCATCGGCGCCCATAGTCGCGATGGAGTGCTTCCTCTGGTTGGCGATTGGAGACATTGTGGCGGATGTGTGTCAACGGAGTAATTGATAACGATCTTGAAGAGTACGGAAGCGGTCAGAAAGCGGCTATCTTGTACTCATGAAGGTATTCTTAATGTGCAGGCTCTTAGACATCGCCTCCCGTCGCTGATCGGCTACTGAGGCGTTGCGGGGAGCGGCCGGGAAAAGAAAGACCGCCTCAAATGCGCAGAAGCGCGTCGCACATTCTTTCCCCGAGCGCCCAACCTCGCGCAACTGGAGCATCCACACGTTTTTGGCCTCGTCGAATCGTCATCGTGAGTTGTACGGAGCTGATCAGAAGAATTGTAAAGGGCAATGCGAAGGGAGAAGGGATTGTGTAGCGTCCAGACATGCAGGAGCGGCCAATCCGTGTGGCAGGAAATTTCGAACACATCGACAAACCATCTCCTTGCACGATACGTGTCACACAACTTGCATGGTAAGTAAAAATTGGCAAGACACGTTGGGTTCTGCTAACAGCCAAGGCGCTCAATCCCATCGCATGCGACAATTGTCGGTCAAAGAAATGCAGATGTGACCGGCGCGTGTACGATTTATCTAGGGTGCTCGAGCCACAAGTCGCTGATGTGCTGCAGACCTTCATGCTCACAATGTCGCGCTTCCTCGTTTATATGCCGTTATCAAGAGGGCGGGAGGCGAGGGCTTCCAATTGCCTACATCAATAGTCTTGAACGACGCCTACGAGAGACTGAGTCTGCCCTCTATGCAACCCTGCTTGCGCACAATGAGCAAGACATCAAAGCCAGTAATTTTGGCCTTTTAAAACCACCACGAGAGCTCTCAAAGACCGAGAGGCAAGATGACTGGAAGCGACTTCCACTTCAGACGCCTGAGCAGCTCGCCACCTGGTTCCATGAGAAGCAGCAGCAAGCAGTGCCTCCTAACTCAGAGCTGCCACAAATACCCTTCCCAGGTGTTCGGTCACTTCAAACAGTTGACTCAAATTCGGCAGGCAATCCGCGAATAGCTCTGCCGCTACCGCACACGCCTGCTTCTGACAACGTTCACTCGTCTGTGTACCTCGAGTCTGCCTCATCGACCCTGTCGAAGACCGTCACTGAGCAGCTCCATGGCATCGAACCACCTCAGGCACCGAACACATCAGCATTGCCCTTCAAATCAACCAGCTGGCATAATTACTTCTGAACAATGATCATGACGTCACAACTTATCAGCTACGATTCATGCGTTTAAACTCTGCAAGTGCACAGCATCAGCTGCGGACATACTTTTCAATCCAAAGTTTGATGAGCGAGAGACATGCTCTGGTACGGAGCCTTCGGCTGTGCCGCGTTGGGTAACGCGCTTCGCGAGATCGGGGCTTAGGTAAAGTTAATTCTCAGCAGGGTTGAACACGCGAACCCGCACCTCCGCGATGTCCGACTTTCTTCATACATCACCATGGAACATGGAGACGCACAAAATAGCCCAGGTCCATCCTTGGACGGCGAGAGACCTTCTAAAAAGCAACGCGTATCAATGCACCCACCTCGGGAGGTAGGCTTAATGCGCAGTGTTCCTAGAGACAGATTATCAAGCTTTGTTGGTAGCGCCAGTGGCATCTACTTCATTCGTTCCGTCTACGGCGCAATTCGTGGCACTCATCCTTCAGCATCGACACGAATATTAGAGACACCCGAAAGCGATCACGTCCCAGGCGAAGATGACCATCTCCCTTCATCAACCCCAAACGCCCTCGGTCGAATCTGGAGGGATGAAGAGACTATATCGAGGCCTCTGTCTAGTGTCACGTTTCAAGAGCTTGTCGAATGGAGCGGAAGCTACTTCGCCAATTGGCATCCAATCTACCCTTACCTACATGCTCCAAGCGTACTTGAGTACCTCGAAACAGTCCCCCAATTGAACGAGCAAGCCGAGGAAGGCACCTCTAACTCTCGAATGACTATCTTGCGATCCATCATGTCTATATCACTCGCAGACCGTCGGCAATCGCAAGCGCTTGATGCGGCACAATATCCCGCTGAGCTTGTCTTCCAGTCTTACGATGATGCGGTAGACTGTCTACAACATGCTTTAACACGCGCCACTACCCTGCTGTCTTTGCAGGCGGCGATCAGCGTTCAACTCTTCCTGGTGTCCATGCTTCGTCTCAACGCTGCCAGTCGTCTTGGTGGCGTGGTGATTCGAATGGCCCTCCAGCTTGGTCTCCATCGATGTTCAGCTCGATTTCCATCTTTCTCGTTGGGCGAGAAGGAGCACCGCCAACGCATCTTCTGGTCTCTCTACGAAATCGATCGCTTCGTTTGTCAGTCCATGGGTCTGCCGCTGAGCCTTCATGACGATGACGTTGATGTTTGCTACCCGACTGCTGAGCGCCATCCTGGCATTCAGCATCCCGTGGGTGAGTGATTTGATACATACACCTTAACAATTCTGATGCAGTGACAGACGAAAGACTACGATTGATCAGTCTTGTCGCGCGACAGTACACCATACGTGGCCAGATCATAGAGCTGCGGAACAAATCGCTTCATTATGTCGAAAAGGACCCTGACAAGGCGACCGCTATAACAGCCAGACTTGCTCAGTGGTGGAATGATGTGGAAGACTTCCACGATACGGACGACGATCAGAGTGCCTCGGCTTATCATCGTACAATTCTGACAGTACTGAGGCATGAGTCCATCATCTCTCTCCACCGTCCAACGCTCGCCGCGTCTCGCCATGGTCACGCATACGATGCAGCTTTGCAGCAATGTATAGGTTCAGCAAGAGCCATCATTACGACTTTGCACAGGGCAATCCGGCCAGGTAACGGAAGCGATGCAGGAACAGATACTCTGGCCCTTCTCTGGCCCTCTTGCACCTGGGCTATCTGGATTAGTACTTTCATCTTATTCCATGCCGCCAGCAGTCATCATATATCTGACGGCATTGTATCACGGTAATTAGAGTGGACAAAGATTCTGTGCACGCAATTGACAGTCATTGCAGGCTCGCCGACAAAGCCTTGGACGTTCTACACCACCTGTCTCGACGAGGCAGCATATGGCCAGAAGCTAGTGCCACTGCAGTACGTGAGTTGCGCGATCGCATAACAAGGCGTCCCAAGAGAGACTCAGAAGCGAACAACCCGTCAAGTGAGGTAGATATACGGACAAAACAAGCGCTCGATGAACCCTCCATGCCACGACACTACATAAGCTCTAGTGGAATCATCCCAGAAGCCACTGAATCTGCTGCCGAGCCTGGCCATACGACTATCAGTACAGGGCTACCGCAAGGTATCCGTATGACGAACTCATATTCTACCCCGTCGGCCGTGGACGAAACTATCGGTCCTGGCGGTAACTTGGGTCAAGCCACCAACGTATCACCAATGTCAGACAATCTACAGGCCCTCAACGTTGCCCCAGCCATGTATTACCAGAATATCAACAACCCGGTGTTTGACTTTGGCAATCTGGAATGGAGCGACTTTCTCCAGGCTAGCGAGAACCTTGATCCAAGCATCCCACTACCTCCAGGAGACGGTATGGACCCATACATTGGCTTTGACATTCCGTTCTGGCTTGGGCAAGATCAGTATCAGGATATTTTACATGATCGCAGCTGAGCAGGAAGTCATAATGGCAGTGTTCATCAGGAACATTACATGCGTTCACAGCCTTGTACAGGAAAACTCAAATCCTACCAGGCGGTGCTGCATTTCTTCGCACGGGCAGTACCGACAAAGTCTGATGGAGACTCTGCTCAGATACTCTCCAACTAATCTTCTGTGAAAGTTTGACACGCAGCTTCTTGGTTTCATCTCGTGCTTTGTTCCACGTCGAAGGCGCAAGTTTATCCCAGGTCTCCTGTGGCAACCCATAGATGAGTGTCGTCATAGCCGACGCCTTGCACATCCCGCTCCCGTTGGTATCGTTTTATGTCTTCATAATCATTGCGACGAGGAAGACCGGACTTAGCACGAGAAGCGTGATAGGGAACGTGAGCTACGCCTACTGTACGCGGTTATAGACCTCTTCGCTGCATGCCTACGCGATTCCAGATCTAATATAGAGCTCTTCACGGGAAGAGGCACTAATGTAAGAGAGAGGTCTGTTCAATGTGTGGGGTTCATTGCTACTCGACAACTGAAAACATTTCAATCCTTCACATCCATCCCGGAGGTAGTTGGTTCCTCTGCAGCGGCAGCACTGGCGACCTGTTCAACAAACTCTGTCCCGACACTCGCCATCCCATCTTCGGCGACAACTTGAATCGCAACTTCCTCGTCGGCAGACTGTTATCATTCTAGTGTGCCGAGGAGTTGAGTTGAGTCTGTGCCTCCCTTGGCAACCCATAGATGTGTGTCGGCATCACGGAAGTCTTCCAAATACCCGTCGCCCCATTGGAAGTCTTCGTAGTCGTTGCAATTGAAAAGATTAGGCTGAGGACCAGGAGAACGAGAGGCAAAATGAGCCACTCCCATTGCATGTGGATATAGACCTCGTGCGCATAGGCAGAAATAATGACGATTTCGTTGGTCAAGCCGACTGAACGATACACGTCTGTCATTGCTGTGGCGAGTCGTTTCATATGCCTTGTTATGTTGTTTGGAGCGAGCCAGGGAGGGAAGTCGAGTGGGCGGTTGTAAGCTGGACCCTGGCGCCGTGTCTGATAGCGAAGTATCGGTTCTGTCTCGTTTGGCTTCACAGTTTAAAACGCGGGAAATGTATCATCGAACGGCATCATGTGAGCGTAGACCGTGTCGTTGGCTATCCCAGAGCTTGTAATTCTGCCATTTGGGGAATCTTTCACATTAACAGTAACGTTCTCGGTGTAGGTAATGTCGGTGGCGTTCTGGTATTCAGACAGGGTTTCGAAGGTCACCATGAGGCTATCTGCTGTCGTGGTATTGATGTGTGTGGCCAGAATTTCCACGTGATAAGCTCCTTCGTCGTAGGTAGATCTGATGGTCCGAACACACCATGCTAAGATACACTCATGAGCAACTGGAGGCTCCTTCCTGTACACAGACTCAACTGTGCCGTCTCCGGAAGACAAAATGATCACATCGGTAATGGGGTTGCGATGTTGTGGAAAGTTGATCGTCCCGTTGCCGAACAATGGTTCGCGTTCATAAATAGAAAGCCTAGGCATGGTCGTCATGATATAGCTTCAGTGGGCGCGGAAACATTGTTGTCGAAGGCGAAGAAGCTCGATCCTAAACTCGCTACCAGGTGGATCCGAGTCCTAATCCAAACGTCCGTCAGTGCAGCCGTACGTCAGCATGTCAGAGATGTATATACACTCGCTGCACACAGCCAGAGTCTCGTATACGGGCCATGTGCAATTGTTCGTCGGGCATGACTGCGAGGAGATCTGATTAAAGTCTCGATTCTGGAGCGAATGCTGAGTAGCGGAAAGATGTGCTTACTAACGGGATGTCAGGTCTTATCTCACTGCTAAATCGTATGGGCGGAGTACCATTACCGTATGCATATTTCCTTGCGAGAGGCCCAGTATCTATATTCTCCACTGCGAGTAGGAACCCTTCGCTGGTGATTTGGCCGAAGTCTGCCATATACTGAACCGTTCGTGGAACCTCGCCATGAGCATCGCAGAGTGATGACTCGTTGCAGGAAGGTATCGATGGCGAGCAGCAGAACAATGAGGAGCGCCCTTAAAGCTGCCAAAAACCGCTCTCGTGTTCTGAACAGCAAGATTGCAGCACCCTAGGGCCTTGAGTCGCTTTGTAAAAGATCTCGAAATCCCACACAGCTTTACATGTGCCGTTAAACCAATTTCATTTGAGCTGCCCCAATGCTTCTTTCTAAGGAACAATCAGAGTTGCTGATGCGAATTAGCCAAGCATGTTAGCGAACGCGAGTAGCTTGTCCAGGTCCTCAAGCCGCTGGTTGTTGATGTGGACATAAATCCCGATGATGGCCCCGAGACAGGTGGCACTGATTACGCAGCACCCAATCTCAAATATCCACCTCTCTCATATGTTTTCCGAGGCATTGTATTCGGCGAGCTTGCGCTCGATGCGTTGGATAAAGACTAATATGACTTGGCTGTCGAAGCGTTCTCGTCTGAATGTACTGAATTATGTATGACTAGACAGTGGGTGATAGACATTTTCTGTTGCGTTTCAGAACGAGGTTGTAAAATTTTGGTTGGTTCTGAACAGCAAAGGCTGTGAAACATAAGTTTACCGGTAGTGGGGCCTCTGTCGGACACAAGTAACAATAGAATAACCCCGGTCGGATAACGTGTTCCTCTGTAGCAGGGACATCATCAGTCTGCATTAAGCTTTCACTTGAAACCAATCCTTCGGCTTGCAGTCTTGTCTAAAAGGCTTGTGGAGTACAGCGCTACGTTATCGTTGAAGTTGTTAGTGTTAGCGCTGCGGCGCAGCAACTGGGCGGCTACGGTACGGTACCGATACGCGATCGACTGCACGTTGAACCTTGGCCAGTCCTTCGCTGCGGTGGCCAATGAAGTCCAAGGTCCTCAAAATCCAAACTCAACCTCATTCTCTTCGTTCCTCCATATGCTGATGATCGTGGCAATTAAATGCCTGAGGCTGAGCACAAGCAGTGCCAGTGGAAATGTAAGCCACTCCCAGCACACTAGCACAAATTGCTCTTTCTTGTACGCCAGCCCGGGTACCATGGTTGTACTCTCTAGATTCGAGCGCATGGCATTCATCACAACTGTGGCCATTCTAGATATATGAGTAATGATGTTTTTCGGCGATAACCACGCATTGAATTCGAGTGTGCGAATTCTTGGGTCGTCAATGTAATTTTTATAACGCAGCACTGGAACTGCTGAAACGTTGTCGACTATGTAGTAAGGGGGAAAGAAATCGTCGAATATTGCCATTGCTGCGGCCAGGAGTCTTGTTCTGCACAACAGCAATCTCTTCTACGTGGTGACTGCCTCAAGCATAACTTGACCTGATCGACTTGAAGTACCAAGAAAGAGCGCATTAGTGTACAACAGGCTCTGCCGTGGAACACACGCTCTGAGAACTGTTGGACACGGATACGAATACAGCGTCGAGCAATGTTTTGCGAAAGTTTTTGAAGTGGATCGTGTCAACCCATAGATTCTTCTTCGTGTATAGTTCTGTCAGCGACAGGGTACGTACCAGCAATACCCCTCCCGGCGCCGAGCCTGACTTGGTGTCGTACTTCGCGATGTAGTCTGACATGAGTGTAGGCGCGTCGCTTGTAGCGTTGGGGAAGTTACCACAGACTTACCCAGTGAGGACATCATTCGTTGGGCCAGTTGAATGGGCACTCTAATCGATGATCGTGTTCAGACAAGCATACGTCAACAGATCAGATGTATCCAATTGAATGCACTGCCCACACACAGCGAGCTTATCGTACTCTGGCCAAGTGCAGTTACTTGCTGGACACGAATGGGGAACATCAGGTCTTGTCGCATTATCAGACTGCCTCAGCGTGTACCGTTGCCGTAAAGGAGCCTTTGCACAGTTGTCATTGTGTTGGTGTCGTACTGTAATTCCTCCCAGCCCAGAAAAAAGTCAGGCATATGTGCAGGTATGCAACGGACGACAGAGGCTATCGTACCGTTGACAGGCTCTAGCACCCATTGGTCAGGTTAGTCTGTCACCTGCTTGAAAAAGGTATCGGTTGTGAGCAGAAGGAGTGTCATGATTGCGCCGAACGCGGCAAGCGAGCAACCCTTCGTGCGGAACAGGAGGAGAAAGGATCCATATGCGCCTGGTGACGCCTTGTCGGATATCTCAAAGTTGAAGTTTCTTTCCATTCGCTTCCGCGGTACTATGTCCTATTCAGCTGTCTAATACCCCTAGGAGGCTAAGTACGGAGCAACTGAGATTACACAGTAGTAGTTCGCAATCCCAGTGTCAAAAGGCTCTGTGACGTCGGGTTGCCAGCCCAGTGCTGCAGCTTGGAGTCTGGAGAGTTGGCGAGGATTATGAGTCAAACCTGTCAAGGACATTCGTTACGCGCTAAGCTTGGGTTACTGCATTGTCAGCAAGCGAGAAGGTGCTGTCAGGATCGACATTATTTCCATGCGCAGCGATAGCAACAGCCTCAACGATAGGGATAGTGGGGAGTTCCTCTTTCCAGGTCGGGTGCTGAGGATGCTGCAGCTGTATGTAGGGACAGCCTTTCGCACTTGACTGTCAAGCGCCGGGGCGCCTCGCTTGCACGTTCCAGCTTCGAATTCACGATCCGTGGATGTGGAAAGACTCGGACGCGCTGCGACACGGCTGCTCAGCGGTTACAGCCAGTGGTGTTTTGTGGTCATTGTGACGTCCTTTCCTCGATGTGATGTGGATCTTAAAACGCGCCGCGAAGCCTTTGGAGGGAGGCACGCATCTTGAATGTGGGGTAGCGCTAACACCTCCTTCGGCTAGCCATCGGGTCATTAAAACAGACAAGAAGATGTGCTACTGTTACGCGGAGTGTGGCAAAGGTGAGAGTGTACCTCTTCATGCACTTGCGTAGGTTCTACGTTGATTACATCTACATGAGCAATGTAGCTTCAGTTACTGGTAACGACGCGACGGAACGGGTGGATTCAGATTATCACACCGTGCGCGCTGGTAAAAATGACTGCGCTACGTGTCGTAAGGCCCAGGGGAACCAATTGATGCAAATACAGACCCAAGTGTAGTGCAGCTACGAACTACCATCCAGAGGAGTGATCTGAACAAAACAAATCAAGCCATCTGCAACGTGAAATCCATGTCGATGTTGCGCATGGCGAATTTCGGATTAGCGCTGGGGAACGCCGATTCGATGACCAGGACATGGCAACAATTGACAAATTATCCGTATCCTACGTTAACTCTTAATCTTTTGAAAGATTGAGTATATCGAACGCCATTGAGTTCAGGCTGTGATTGCAGTAACCGCCGAGTGTCACGTGTATGATAACTGTGTGACTTGGGTCGCGGCAGAGGCTGATTGGCGCAAGCATTCGCGCACTCGCAACCAATCGCTTCGTCACCAGCGGGCCTGTCAAAACGACGCCAAGGTGCTTCTTACTGATCAATGGCTCTGATTGGTTAGCGACTGCTCTGCCAGACATGAAGCTGTGAAGAAATTACAGGAGGAGAACAAGCATGGAGGATTTCGTCACTTACAGTGATGACTTGCGACGAGCCTAGAAGGCGCTTGTGAATGTGATCGCTCGCTGTGACCAAACTTTGCGAAGCTATCCCACTCCATTGCATACATTCGAGACCCCCCTTGGAGGTGTGCCTAACGCCTTGTGTTCTGCTCTGTACCATCCCAGGGTTTTAGCTTGCCGCATACGATTATGCTTTCTGTCAACCCTTCCAATGATCGTGCATATGCTGCATCTCCGCACAATTGTGCTGACCCAGGTCGCGTCGGTGGCTTCTTTGGGGGCGGCTGTGAAGGTGACAATCTCGCATGGACAGAAGCGCTGTGGATGTGTAGTGGAGATGAGTCCGTCTTCCAGCGTATCCAGTTTGGTCAGTGCCGGTGAGTCTCGTCTTCAGATAAAGTGATCGACTGGCCCACACAAGTGACTGAAGCAGAGCCGATCGACACTAAGATATCTACTCATCCTTTGCTCTTGTCAAACCATACCGTAGCAGATTTCATAATCATTAGAACTATGCACTCCCGCCTGGTCGCCATCGTTCTATCCCTTGCTCTTTCAATCTTTGCGTTTCCACTCCCAAGAACTGAAGTATGCTCCGCCATCTTTATGGTCGACTTGTCTTCTTCCACTTACACTAGACCAGAATGGGTTGAGGGATACTTTGTCGTTCAGTAGACGTCATGTCGAGCCACTCATCGGCCTCGTGGAGGACAAGAAGGCCATTCGCGGTACCACCCAGCCAATCGGCATAGCAGATACTGCTATCTCATTCGCCAAGCGAATCAACCGTGGAGGACGTGGCCGCCGAGATGCTGAACCCGATAATGTTTCGTTGGATGCCCGTGTCAACCGTGGTGGTCGCGGCCGGCGAGATGCGGAAGCCGAGAGCAGCGCCGAAGCGCTATCACGACGCGTAAACCGAGGAGGCCGTGGCCGACGAGATGCGGATGCAAAGGTAGTTCTCGACACTCGTGTTAACCGTGGTGGTCGCGGTAAGCGGGACGCTGAGACTGCAGCTGAAGCCGAATCGCTTGGTGAACGTAATGATCGCAATGATCGCGGCCAGTGAAGAACAAAAGCGGGGCTTCCCTTGCTCAAATTCATGGGACTAAGCGACAGTCATTGGCGTCCTTCGTTATTCTGAAGACGGTGTAGAGGAAATGCTACTGTCGCCTTTACAGCGGCGTGAAGACGAATAGTACGGATAGGACCTTTCATTCAGGATATGTGCCATGTGCACACAAAATTCTTTTGACACAGTACGTAGTTGATAATTCATCGTCCATCTGGTTCTTGAGGTTTCTTCATATCCATCCCGGAGGGGGTTGGTTTCGCGGTAGTCGGGAGGTAAGCGGTGAGAAGACATTTCCAGAAATCCGCCAACCCAGGTTCGGATGTAGCCTAACCTTCAACTCTTTCGCTTTAGCCCTCGGTGTACCAGTGCTTGTAGACCGAGTCAACTTGCCTCTCATGTCGTCAGGAATACCGTGAAGTAAGGTAAGGATAGCGGAATTCTTTAGCACGCCAACCTTTTCTCTCTCGTGGGCCGACTTGAATATTGTTGCCGCAAGAAAAATCAAGCTCATCATAAGAAGCCCCAAAGGCAAAGTAAGCCACTCCCAACGCACGGCCACGAAGTTTTCCATGCTGTAAGCGTTTCCTTCCAGCCATTTCTTGTCGGTCTTCGAGCGGATAACATTGGTCAGTGCTATGCCCAGACGTTCAACGTGCGATGTGACATTGTTCGGTGCCAGCCACGGATTGTATTTGGGCTGCTGGGTATAAGCGGGACCATCCTTCCAGGTCCAGAATCTAAGGATTGGTTCTGCGGATGCGTCCTTCGCCGTATAAAAGGATGGGAACATGTCATCGAAAACCATCATCACAGAATAGGCTGTGTCATTTGAAGTTCCGTAACTGAGAGTTCCATTGACAGTGTCCGGATACTCGACCTGGATGTGGATATCATCTGCAAAGAAGATCTGAGTGCCATTTGTCGCCTCTACATTCGGATCGATCGCGGTCGTCTGCCAGGGGAATGGTCCCTCAGTTATGTTTATGCGTGTGTTCAGTACAGTCTCGCTGTACTTGCCCCAATCATACGATGATTTGATAGTCTTGACACACCATGAGATGACACACTCCTGCGCGACTGGCGGTTCATGTCTGTATACCGAATCTGCTGTTCCATCTGCAGCAGAAACTATCAAGACATCTGCAATTGGATCGCGCACGTGTGGGAACATGACGGACCCGTTGCCAAATACCGGTATCTTGTCGAACACTGTTACCATTGGCATCGTCCGAGCGATTAGCGCTTCCCCGGGTGTGGAGGAATTGGGCTCGAAAAGGTAGCCGGACATCATCGTAGTACGCTCTTCGGTGAAGCTAAGGAAATATCCACACATCGTTGCGTTTGGATATGACCCATCAATATTGTACCCACCAGTCAGATCAGATGTCCAGTCTACAGTCGCATTAACGCAAGCGTAGGTGAGGTAGCTCGAAATGTCTGCGCATTCACTGCACACTCCGAGGGTGTCGTAGGCTGGCCATGTACAGTTGCTAGTGGGGCAAGACTGTGTGCAGTAGTAGTTAGCTACTGCAATACTAAATGATTGCGCTTTAGCAGGAAGTGTCGCGGGCAGGATAGGCCTACTTAGCAGGCCTACTTTAGGGTACTAATGTATGTACATTTTGCCTTCTTTTTGGCTGCGACAGGAAGGAAGGTAGGCTTACGAGTGGAATATCAGGTCGAGTGCCATTCCCAAATGGGATGGGCTGTGTCCCATTGCCGTAGAAGAACTCAGAAGCAACTTGGTTAATGTCACGGTCTGGGCTTGCCCAGGGTGCATCCTCGGTATATACCGGAATACTGTTGCCTTCGAAGCGCTGAACGCGAGGGACGTTTGCTGGTGCGTCTTGCAGCGCCCAACGATCTGGGAAGTCAACAACTTGCTGGAAGAAAGGGTCTAAAGTCATAAGACCTAAGGTGATCATGGCTCCAAGCGCTGCGAGGGCCTTGCCCTTGGTTCGTATGAGTAGTAGGAATGAGCCCCATGGGCCTCGAGACGCGTTGTCAAAAATTTCGAAGTCCCACATCTGCTTCGAGTGTTGCAAAAACCAGCTCCACTTCAGCTGACCGAGAGCTTCTGAGACAGGGATTATCAGGGAGGCACCTGCCATCTTCGATAATACCGAGATGTAGGCGTTGAGTGTCAAACCAGTCCGTTTATCAAGAGTCCAATTGGATAGTTTATCATCTTGGAGGTTGATGAGTACACCAATGATGGCACCCATGCATAAAGCGCTGAAGATCCAGCTCAGAAGCTCTAGGAGCCATCGCTTGACGATATTGCCTGATATACTGTATTGAAACAAGCGTTGTTCGATACGTTCGGCAAGGTTGGGTGTGTCGTCTTCAGCCTTCTCGTCGACTGGCGGTGTAATCTCAACGGAGGGTGGCTTATCGCCACTGTTCATGATACCAAGTCCGGGATGGTAAAGACTGATCGGTATCTTCTCATCGACGTATGGAATGTGCGAAATCTGGGGGATCTGCAGTGTGGGTACAGCACCAAGCTGAACTCTAGGTCGCTGCGTAGGGACGAAGCGAACAGCTGGCCGGGAAGGCTCTTGCGGTTGCCGCACCTCTGGTGTTGACTCTGATATTGGCCACACAGATGAGCCAGCACTTGATGTCTGAATTGTTATAGTAGGACTGTGTTGAATGGACATTGCATCTGGTGCACCCAGGTTGATTTGACTGGAGATGAGAGCGGGGTTCCAAACAAAGATCTCCGGAGTGGTCGGTGTTGTCGGGGTGGTACCGTATGATTTCATAGTAGCACGCTCATCGTGTGTCTCGAGGAAAATGGGAATACCCGGGAAAGCTGGCCATTTCTTGCCATTTTGTGCTTGCTGCGTTGTGGTCGAGGCCTGCCCCAGTGTCGTAATGGGATAAGGCATGGTAACGAGTGTAAAGCACAGTATGACAGCTACAGAAAGAGACACCGAAGGATAATTGTCTCGCAGTGATAAGAGTTTGAGTTGGTAGTTGAGCTGAAAAGATGCGGTCCGACTATACCTGTGTACCTAGAGCACATTGTTATCATGCAGGCTTTACTTTAAGCCTCTAGACTCAATTCATGCATTGAAGCTGCATGAAACTCCAAGATCAACCCTGACTGGAGGCATCTACACTAACTGTGCCTCGTTCTCTAAATGTGGTGCATGGCTAACACCTTCGACCATTCACCTTTCGGCTTAAGCGCAACCGGTACTCCCAGCCACAAGCAAAACATGACGAACGGTACCAAGAGAGGCGACTGAGTGTTGGCCCTGCAAGCTTGCGTACGGTGCAGATGTCAGCCGCTGTTGGTCTGGGTCACCGGTGAGGGTCAAGCCGTACAGAGATGGGGTATAGCCGCTGTCTGACCAGCTGGCCAGCCTAGTGTGCAATATAGCCGCCGGAAGAAAGGCATCATATGCAGCTGTTCGTATTGTTAGCTTTTCGCCCCCTCATGAGGCAAAGTGCGGAGGATGACATTGCGGCACAGTATACAAGCGCCTGCAGCCTCGAGACCACGAGGCTGGGGAAGCCGGATGCCTCAAGCCGTGTCGGTGCTGAGCTATCCGGAATGCTCTGCTGGTACCTTTGAGCCGGTATCTGATGGTGCTTATCGCTATCGTGATGGTGTTCAGGGCGGCGTGCGATCACGCGCTTAGGCGCGAACTGCCGATCTTCGGCTTATTTTTAGACTCCAATCGCAGCAAGCGCAATCGACAAGGTCACGGTAACGGATAGCACAGCTGCACCGATCGCCTGCAGAGTGCAGCGATCTTGCTCTACAACCGTCGTGGGCACATTTGCGACTCGAAAAACGCCTTGGATGCGTTGTTTTCGCATTATGGCGAGCCTCATGAAATAGTCACGGCATTGACGCTTCCTTAAGGTCGCTCAGCCCACAATCCTTCTTCACCGCCATCCAGACCAACCCTCGATCCACCGCGTTCGAAGCGCTATGGCTTACTGCGAATTCTGCTACTTGCGGCTGCCACAGCCCAGCTACGCCACACTTCCTGCGACCGTTCTGCAGCCCTCATTGGCTTAGTGGCCGACAACCTTGGTTCTGGGATAGACGCCACTTGCACATCATTGGTTCGTAGATAACTCGTGTCCACCTCGTCAGTTGCAGACGTTTCCGTCTCTTTCAGGCTGCTAAGCAAATGCAGCCTACTTCGTATTACGTTGAGCGTAGTTACAGGCGTTAAGACAGCGTCAGCTTTGGAGACGTACATCCACCCCTCGATTGGGGGTGGTTGTCAGGTCTGTCCGCGTCTCCAACTCTTGCAATTGAACTTAAATCGGGCTCTCGTGGGGTTCCTTAAGCTTTATTTATGTTCGCAGGATATTCATCAGCTGCACATCGTTCGGCCTTGAAATACTCGTGTCCGCCTTGCTGGTTGCTGGTTGCTTTTGTTTTGGTTTGCGCCGCTAACAGTGACATGCCAGCTGTCAGATCACGTCATATTGTGCGGTAGAGGTCATCGAATCATGAAATCATTTCGTCTCGATGCAGTGTATTGAGGGCCTCCAAGCGTAGCCTTGGCTCAAAGTGGCTTGCTTCTCATGTTCCACCGCTCGTGTGTGTTTGCCTGAACCTTCCTTCCCGAGGTGCACTGGAATCAATGAAGTGAACACTCAATGCACCTTGAGCCCACACTCTAGGAGCTTCGACTTCACCTCAGTATTGAAAGTGGCTTTGGCCTTCTCGACAACTTTGCCGAGCGCATACCTTCTCTTGGTGGCTCCCGTTGTATCATCCGGCCGGCGAGGGCACATGTTCTCAAAATCGTGCAGAACGTTACCAAAGACAGTGTCGCATTTCTCGAGAAGCTTAGATTCCACCTCTTGCAACCGAACTTCAATCAAGCTCTCGAGGTATTCCTTGAGCCCCATATAAGGACCAAGTCTAGGTACTAGAAGAGTGGAATCGAAGACGTGCGTGCGCGCGGAGTGCAGTCTGTGGTTATGCTTGGTTTTGGTTGCGTGATAGGCAAGTCCATAAATAGTTTGCATCTTCTTGACGAAAGGGTTGGTATTGCTGTTCGTCATGGCGTTGAACACGATGTGTCTTTGATCTGGAGTCAGTTCCGAGCTCAGTATATCAAAGGAGATGAGAAGCGCTTACTGGACCTCAGACCCGTACTTCTTACAGGCTAACTTGAGCGTAACCTCAATGTCCTTTTCATACTTTTGCATGTTCTCGAAGTACTCGCGGAATGCGCCGTGTTGGTTTGAATCCAGGCAAGCCCTGATGTCACTTCCCATCTGTTCAAGCAAATCCACGACGGGTTGGGTCATCTCCTCTTGCAGTGCCTTCGATTCGGTGTCGCAAAGGTTGTCGAGGACTGGACGCAGGTACTCTTCGGCAATATCGAGGAGATCCTGGTTCCAGTCGGCGCGCGGGCACTTTGCCATCCTCCATTGCCCCTCGTGTCTAAAGGAAAACGTGGAAACCGGCTGGATTGTACTTGCACCATGCGATAATAAGTTTCTAAGGTCTATCGAACCATTGTGTCTCATGGAGGTCAATCCGGCCTAGCACGATCTAAACGACTTTGGGTGGTCCAGAAGCCTTTTTTGGCCTGGCAAACCTGTTTTGATAGGTTCTGTGTAGTGTCAGCGTCTATAAAAACTTTGTAAGCCTCCAGAAACATACTTCGCGAGTTGCGATGAATATCTTATTCAGATGCTCAAAGTCCCAATACAGCGTTCAACAACGTGGACTTCCCAATACCAGAGTTTCCCGAGATTGCCACACGAACAGGTGCTTGATAAGCAGGGTGCTCGATTGCGATAAGCCGTTCGTGCATATGTAGTGACTCAGAATCTTGTTCAGGCTCGTCTGCCACATATTTTGAGACTCTGCGAACGGGGTCGGAGGCCTTCGTCTCGGCTTGAAGGAAGCTTTGCGTGTACCGCTGTAGCAGAGGTACGGGCTCAGAGTTTGGGTCGTGCTGTCCAGCCTCGTCTTGATCAAAGTCTTCATCATTCTACGTTTGGTTGAGTTCCGTTAAGTAGCTTGCATGGGGGCGCCAGAAGCTGGGCAGCGTTAGCATAACTTCAAACCGACGTTAGGCCTTACTCACCTTTTCGCTTCGCTCTTGTAGGGCGCTGCGATTGAGAAAACTCAGACACATGCGGGGCAATACTTTCATCCCTTCACTTTGATAGAGGTAAGGTAGGGTTAACGTACTCTATCACCAAGCTGGTCATATCACCAAACCAGTCAAAATCTCTTGGCGCGCCCAACTTATGTTACAGCAACTTAAATTACTTGCTATTAAATAGTAATCTAGTATACTGCGTACTTTTATTAGATTTAGAATCTTCTTCTGTATCTTTCTAACACGTTTAAGCATTATGCCCTATGCCTCTACAGTTTCTACAGCGCTGTTAGGCTAACTAGGTCCTTTCTTAAGTACCTGCACCACAAGTCTTCTTTAATAGCTAAGCTGCTACAGACACCTTAGCAGCTACCCGTGATGCTGCTGGGCCATACTCAAGTGTGCCGCCATGCTGAATTTGCTTTCGCTTGCGCGACTTTCTCCTAGTCATGACTGCTAATTGCTCTTCAAGCTTAGTAATGCAAGCAGCTTACAGCGCGTTTTAGTGCAGCATTAATTCACTACCTTTAATAAGCTAAGAGAAGCCAGCCTAGGCTGTAACTAGTAACTAAGTAAAGGAGTTATATATAAGCTTTAACTAAGACCTAAACTTGTTTGTATTGCTTAGAGTCCTTAACTGCCACAGTGTCTCTAGTAGAGGGGGTGCTAGTGGGGTACAGTGTTGCACCTTAAGGCAATCTAACACTACCTGCGCGTTAGTAGGGACTAGCCCTAATGCCTTAAAGGCCTTCTAACAGTTAGCCTTTATAAACATGTTAAGAAACGCGTCTCTAAAGGCTAGAAGGAAGCCTTCCTTATTAATGTAGAAGACGTGTTAGTGTGCCAAGTCCTGGACGCGTTGGGAGTACTTGCGCTTTAACAGCGAGAAATAGACCACGTTAAGCGGCTAGAGGATGTGTGACAAGTGAGCTAGTATATAGAGAGTAAGGATCTTGTTATCTAGGCAATAGTCCTTAAAATCCTAGTTAAGGTAGCTCTTATAGCTGTCTAAGATAAGTAGCCTATATCCCCCTACCTAACGCGCTCTTGTATGCGCGTTAAAATGCTTTAACTACTTAAGGCTAAGCGCGTTATTTATCTAGCTATTCTTAGAGACAGAGAGCTTCTAATTATGTAGTATATCTGTCTCCTTATACTAGGCAGAGATGTGGATGCGTCCTTTGTAGATAATGAAAGGTGGGGTTGTATATCCAGCAGCGCAGATGCTCTATATAACTGTAACCCACTCCTAATTGCCTAGCTAAACAAGCTTAGGTTGAGCGCGTCTCTCAGCGCCTGTGACAACCTTCATTAACCCTATCACACCTATCTAGAACCTAGTCTTATTAAAGTTGTGCATGTTATTGTTGTAGATGCTATACTTAGCCTTAGTACCCTCTACTAGCATAAACTATGTATTAATTACCTTAGGATCTTCTTATAGTATCCTCTGTCTGTCCTTTACTTAGTTAAACACTATCTTAAGCTAATCTAAACGTGTTACAAATCTTATAGCCTAGAGTTTACTAACAGGCTCCCTACTACGCACACCTAACAGCTTATTAGCTATATCTGCCACCTTACACAGCTAAGGCGCAAATCCTTGCAAATTAAGGTTAAGGATATATTAGACAATTGTCTGCTCTTTAGTTGCAGTAAGCTTCTAGCAGTTTGCGCGTACGTTAAGTTGAAATAGAGTATTGCTGTAACGGTCTAGACTCTAAAGCTAAAGAAGAGCTAGAGCTAGACGGTTACATTAGCTTAGCCGGCTTGGCTTAAGCTGGATATATATTATCTACGCAGTTAACTAGACGTCTAGTTAACTTGTGCATGCTTTTTAGCAAAAGTTGTTAGGAAGTAGATATCCTTTATTGGCCTTTGGCCAGACTACTACAATTGCTAGCGCGTTCAGAGAGCCTGCGTTGGTTAACGTTGAATGCAGCAGCAGCAGCCTAATAGCTCTGAAACTGTCCAGTATTGTAGGCCTAGGCTGGCGGATGGGTAGGGTATGCTTTTTTACGTTTTGGCTTATAGCTTCTTAACTAGCAGAGATACGCTTACATAATCTA
>NW_022984841.1:73192-84559 GCF_010094145.1 Didymella exigua CBS 183.55
GCTAGAATCCATGTATTATTGATAAGGTTTTGGGGGGTACCCACGAAGGACGTTGGAGTATACCCATTCCGCCAGCCTATGTAGGCCTAGAGAGCAAGCTGCAGTCTCCCTTTGTGTTAAAGCAATAGGTCGTAATGTTGTTAAGATATACTGTAAAGTGCGGAGTTGTGTTAGTCTTGGCAGATTTTAACTAGTTTGGTGATATGACTAGCTCAGTGATAGAGTACGTTATGTAATATAATAGATAAGTTATTATAACGTGTTTCACAAGCGAGCGCCGCACCCAACTGAGCGCCGCACTTTCAACAACAGAACACCTGCGCAGCGCTATATCACAACACAACACAAATAAATAATTATTTGCAGGCCTAGATAGTATTATTTAGAAGCTTTACTATTATCTACATCCTCTATTTCTACCTTGCAAGTGTAGGAATTATGTCTAATCTTACTGTAACACCTACAGCGTTGTCTAACACACACCCTCTTTGCAGGCATCTTACCCTTACTATAACCTCTACCCTCCTTTTTAGTAATTAAGTTAGCTACTTTACTAACTATAAGGGTCTCCTCTACGTGTATATATTATTACTTATAGGTCTTGTACTTTATAGACGCTTCTACAGTGTCTTAAAGGTAGCCTATTTCCTCCTACATTAACACTATATTATAAGCTATCTGCTAAGCACTCTTTACTAACTATTTAACCTACTTATCTAACAAACTTGCTAGAGACCCTTAATAGATTTAAATCTACTTTTAAATTAGAGTTAACTGCTCCTCTACTTTGTAAGTAGTGTGTGGTGTCTTTAGCTCCTAGGCAATATTGCTAGGTTTTAGTGGCGTTAGCGTGCACAGGCGCACATTAAGCTTTAATAACACCACCTCTAGGTTGTGTAGGACTAGCCCAGCACCTCTAAAGCCTGCGTGAACGTTCTCTCTAGTAAATGCCTTACTAAACACTAATTTAAAGGCTAGCAGGAAGGTTTCCTTATTAATATAGTAGATGTGACTGCGTGCTAAGGCTAAAACCTTGTTGCTATACAGGCGCTTTAGTGGCAAGAAGCAGGCGACGTTAAGTGGCTGCAACAGGTGCAACAAGTGCAGGGGCATACAGAGAGTGATTATCTTCTTCTCTCTGCAGAGATCTTAGAAAGCTACTAAGTAGTGGCTCTTATAGCTGTTAATAATAAGTAGCTAGTAGACCCTAACTAGCTTTGTATGCGTATTAAAGTAGTAGAGCAAGGCAAGTGCTAGATTATTATTAGTCTAGCTAGTAGGACTAATATTAATAACCTAGTCCTGTAGAAGGTCCTTAGTAAACTAGTTAGAGATAAGAACCTTGCCTGTAAGGATAAGGAATAGTAGGATAACCTTCCCTATTAACCTAACGCCTTATACTAGGGTAACCTACTTACAATTACTAGGTTAGATCTTCTTCTACTTCCTAGGCTTCTCTAAGCCTATTACTACTAGCTATAACAAGATCTTGCCTATTAGGAAGCTAGACTTATTAAAGTTGTACACATCCTTGTCTATAATACTATACTTCGCCTTTATAGACTAAACAAGCGTGAACTAGGGCTAGATAACTGCTAGGTCCTCGCAGGCAGCCTGCTGGCGATTGTATGGGCGGGTCTACCGCTTCTAGAGCTCTGGTGTACGCTTTACTAAGTTGTCAACCTAGTTCTTGCTAACAGGCTTTGCACCGCACTCTCTTAGCAGTTTATCTGCTATATCTTGTACGTCTGCCTTTAAGGAGGGTAGGCCACGCGCAGATTCCTTAAGTATACGTAGTATAACTGCCTCCTCTTCTAGCTTTATAAGGCGCTTTGCATTTAGCTTGTAGTTGCGTTAAGAGCGTGTTCTGTTGTGTTAGTATTAGATTGTTTATTTAGGCACTTTATAGACTTTCTTAGCACGTTAGATACTTTAAATTTAGTTTCTTAAGATATTAGATATAGCAAGCTGTACATCAGCTTTAGTATAGAGTGTAGGAGCTTGTTGTGGTTGAGACATTACGCGCTGTTGTTGCGCCGGCGTTCTGGCAGCGAGAGTGCGGCGCTCGGTTGGGTGCGGCGCTCGGTTGGGTGCGGCGCCCGCTTGTGAAACACGTTATTTGTAAAGTTATAAGACTTTGTTCTTATAATCTTTCTCTAGCATATTTCCTTCTTAAGTATAGCGCCATGCTTATCTAAGCATTGTTATTGTAATCTCCTAGAAGAGAGGATTAGAATGGTGTGCTTACAAAGCCTATATCTCCTCTTGTTCTTAAGATATGCTGTTCTCTATTTTTAGTAACTAGAAATGTTCTAGACCCTCTGCTTATAAATAGAGTAGCCTACTCTGTAAGATGCTGACGTATATAATTACGCATGCACCTATATAATCTTGCTTATATATGCAGCAATACTAAGCATAGATTACTAATTAGACCTACCTAGAGGAGTCTAGAACGTTCTGCTTAGAAATACAGACAGCGGAGAAGAAGCATAAATACCTCTAGCTCTCCCCCCTCTGTTTGCTCTGAACCTAGCCTAGGAATCTCTACCTAGTATCTAATATAATAACTTGTCTATTATATTACATAACCCTACCTTACCTCTATTAGGCTATACACTTCCTATTTAGACAAAGCTAGTCTAGATTTGTCTAGGTCCTTCTAGACTAGGAAGAAAGTAGTCTAGTCCTTCCCCTACTTTCTTTACATAGGGCTTGTTCCTACTAACGCGTAGGTAGTGTTAGATCGCCTTAAAGTGCAGCTGCATACCCTACTAGCAGTACCTCTACCTAAAACGCTGTAGCAATCTAAGACGCTAAGCAATACACACAAGTTTAGGTCTTAATCTAAGCTTATAAGCAACTCCTTCTAATAATTACTAAGTATAGTGCAAGAGGGGTTCTTAAAGCTTGTAAAAGGGGCTAAAGAGATGCTGCACAAAAACGTCCTTATTAAGGCCTGTGTGCAAGAGCTTAAAGAGTAATTAGTAGTAATAACTAAGAGAAAATTGCGTAAGAGAAAGTAGATTTAGTATAGTAGCACACTTGAGTATAGCCTAGCAGCATCACAGGTAGCTGCTAAGGCGTGTGTAGCAGCTTAGCTATCTAAGAAGACTTAGGGTAGAGGTAGTTAACTAGGAGCTTAGTTAACTGTTTAGCGCTGTAGGAACTACAGCAAGACTATACACAACGCACAAATATGCTAGGAGGGTATAGAAATATCTTCTAAATCTAATACAAGCACACAGTATACTAGGTTACTATTTAATAGTAAGTAGTTGTAGTTGCAGTAACTTGTGTTAGTTGTGCTAAGAGAAAATGGCTGGTTTAGTGATATGGCTGGCTTGGTGATAATCTACGTTATATAGCACTCTTAAACCCTACAGAACACCCTAGAATTTAGGTTGCAATTAAAGCTTATTTGAGAGAGGATTTAATAACATAGTAATAGCTCTCTAACTTTAATAGTTAATGCTCTTAATTAGCTTACTAAGGGCGTAACGTGGTTCACAAGCGAGTCGCCCACCCAAGTGAGTCGCCCACTAAACACCCGCGCCCCGCTGTAAGGAGCTGGCCTCTGCGGGCTATTTGCAAGTATGAATCAAATGGATTTGTTGAGGAGTGGCTGCAGGCGGAGGTCTGCAGACTTTTATGTCCTCTGTGCAGAGGTTACACAATTAGTCAAGATTGGGACCTCCTGACTGGGGGTACGGCTGGGCAGGCACCTCCTCTCGGAGGTTGGCCGAGGCCAGCGAGCGCCGAGGCGCTACCATCAGGCCTAGCCCGTTACAGTACCCCCCCACTTGTCGCGTTGTTTATAACGCGTCCCTAGGTTAAAACACCAAATCTAGTCGCGCCGCCCACTACTCTGCTAACCAGCTTGTCTCCAACATCATACCACGAGCCGCTGTCCCCTGCCCCACCACAACTGTTCTGCCGCCCATTATGGCTCCTAAGACCCCATCCAAGCCTTGCCAGGGCAAGGTGAGTGTCGTGGTGCTTTTTGCTGATTGCAATTTCACTAAGACCCCCGCGTAGCGTCCCCTATCTAGGTCTCCCTCTATTGCACGCCTGTCTAAGAGGCTAATTAGGCCTAATAATATTGTTATAGACAAAGAAGAGGTTAACATAATACTTGTCTCTAATAACAAGGACAATATTAAGGAAGTCTCTAATAAGGCTAAGTAGTCTCCCTGTACTGCGCGCGCCCTTAGGTTTGCTAACCTAGAGGTTTACACTAGCTGCGCTTTAGAGGGTTTTGCCTGCACATTCTCTAGGGATGCTTGCAAGAGGGGCGCTAAGGTTTACAAGTCTACTTACAACATATGTGCTTAGAAGTAGACTACTTATATTAAGGTAAAGTTGCTGTAGTTCCCCTTTTACAGTGTGCTAACATTAGGCAGCTGCCCTACAAGACCTTTAGTACTTTAGTAAAGTATAAGGTAGCTTCTTGTGTCTCTAAGAAGCTGTTGCACCTCCTTAAGTACTCTGCGCCTGTTAGGCCAGCGCTAGAAAAGCGCATAAACCTCCCCAAGCACGCTAAGTTAGACTCTTACCCTTATTCTAGTTGTAGTAGCGTCACTAGTTACAACCTTAAGTAGTCTGACTATAAGGAGGAGATTAACGCTATACTTGCCTGTCCTTGCCTAGAGGTTAAGTTTGCTAAGCGTACTACTCTAGCTTGTGAGGAGATCCTTTAATAGTAGAAGTAGATTATAAGTATTTCCCTAGGCTTTGTTCCTTTGTGCTTATAGTTCTATAGCTTCTATATCTGTTGTCTCTTTATGTGCACGTTCTTAACCTTAGAGCGTCCTTCCACGAGCGTGTTGGCATGGCGGCTCCTGTGACCACTTCCGCCAACATCATGGCCCAGCTCTAACTGGAGGCAGAGGCCCTAGTTGCGAAGGAGAAGGAGCGTCTTTAGGACGAGGATAATAGGGTTCTTTAAGGCGCCCCTCTTAGGTTAGCTATTAGCGTTTAGAGTTTCTTTTTTACTTTTTTTTTAATAAATAATACCTAGCTGCAGCCCTCCTAGATACTCTAAAGTTAGAGTAGCTACTTCTAGAGTAGCTTCTTAAATAGACTATTGTTTATTTTTACATTCCCTCCCTCCTTTATGCGTGCCCTAATAGTAGCCTACAGTCTTCCTCTTCCTCTTCTCTAACACTATGTTTAAGGTGTTAGCTTATATATAAACTCCTATAAGGGGTTTGCAATAGAAATTAGCAGGTAAGTTACTATTCTTGTCTCTGTAGTTTACAGAGAACACTACCTAGTTGTCTAGGGCCTCTAAGTCCTTGCATGTCGCTGCTGGTTCCTACGTTGCTTTTGCATAGCCGCGCCACTTCACAAGATACAAACAGTCACAACTACTAGTCCCTGTTACTTGTTCTGCGTTAATTTGTTTAACCTCCTATTCCTCTGCTAACAACCTGTTATTGTTTACAACTATAAGCAGGCCTAGCTGTTAGTTATTGTTAGTTTAGCCATGCAGAGGGTTCTAGGGGTATAGGCGTAGCCACTTAATATAAAAAACAGGGTAGATGTTCCCTTTAACGTCAAGTTTAACGTTGTGAGGAGACACTACCTCTATAACAGTAAACTTCTAGTTCTTCTAGTCTAGTTTCTAGCTTTCCCTGTTGTTAGAGAAGTGAGTACCTAGTTTAAGCTATACCTTGTTACCTACCTGCAACTAGGGAGCCTCTTTGCAGTGCTTGTTAGCCTGTAGTTCTTGTGCTTATTAAGCTTCTGCTATCTTAGATTATGCAAAGCTAAATGTCTTAACAAACTTCTTAGTCATAGTAACAGCTACTTTACCTAGAGACCTTGCGTAGTAGTGTAACAGCTCTGCTGTTAGGTCTAGGTCCTCCTAGACAACATCTACATTGTACCTGTGTTGTAAGAAGAAGGGACTTACGCCTGTAGATGCAGCAATTCTCTCTTTAATTGCGATTTAGGCAATAGGTACCTATTAGGCCTAGTCTTTCTGCGACTAGTTGGTGTAAGCGCAGAGGTAGGCTTCTACTACAGAGTTCATGCGTTTAGTGCTCCTATTAGTTTGTAGGTAAAACGCAGTTAATAACCTCTGTGTAATCTTTAGCATGCAACACATAACTGTCTAGAAGTTGCTTAAGAACTAAGATCCTTAGTCTAATATAATAGTGTTAGGGAGCTAGTAGTGTACTACTACATGTGTAAGAAACACTTTTACTACTATGTTAACCTATAAGCTAGGTAGTAGAATAAAGGTTACGTCCTTAGAAAGATAATCTGTAACTACTATAAGGTTCTAGTTACCCTTACTTTCTAGAAGGTCTGTAATAAAGTCTATAGAGATTTCCTTCTAGATCCTTTTAGGTATTAGGAGTAGCTTTAGTAATCCTTATTTTAGTTCTCTCTATAGCTTTATACGTCTACAGATGTTGCAGTTCTCTACGTACCTCTACAATGCTAATAACATCCCAGGCTAGAAGTATAAGTAGGACAATATTAAGTACATGTTGCCTCTACCTAGGTAACCTATAATAGGCAAGTAGTAGATCTTATTAATAATCTGTCCTCTTAGGACTTCTAAATTAGGTACCTATTTCTGCTTACAGTAGCGCAGTTGCCCTAGATTATTAACTAAATATTCTGCAAGCAAGACTTTAAGACCTAGTTATAGAGGGAACTTCTACGCGCTAGACAAGATTATGTCTCTTGCTAGTTAGTAGGTATTATCTACTGTAGCTGTAGTTGCCTACAGTTGCTCCTGTGTGTTAATGTTATTGTAAGGTTTATCTTCTTAGTAGCTATTACTTGTCTAGACTTCTTGTCTACAGGCGTGTGTTGTAACAGAGTAGATACTAGGTAGTTTAGCTATAGTTAACTGTGCTAGTTAGAGGCCTTCTGCGCACTAGAGGGATATAGGGCAAATTTTTGCTAAGAATGCTACTGTAGCACCTGCTTCCCCCTTATTATAAGTAGGTTTTTGTACCTAAGCAAATAGTTTTAGTAACTAGAATTTTTATATTTGCGTTTAATTATTACCTGTTAGAGGTAGCAAGTCCTCTTTGCGTCTAGACAAGGCATTAGCCTAGCTATTAACTTTTCTAGGATAGTACACAAATGTTAGATTAAACTAGCTTAACAAGCTTAACTACCTAACATGCCTTTCTAACAGCAACCTTGTTTTGCAGAAGTACTCTAGATTCTTATAGTTAGTAACAACTATAAAGTGTTTCACAGATCTTAGCTTAGTGCTCTATTCCTAGAGGCACTTAATAACTACTAGCATCTCCTTGTTGTAGATAGTATAGTTCACCTTAGCCTTTGTGTTTTTTGTAGAGAAGTATGCAACAGTCTGCAGGACGCTATCAGTCCTATACTGCAACAGTACTCCCCTAGTGGCCTATCTAGAGGCGTCGCACTCTAGGATTGTCTTTAGGTCCTTATTAAAGTTTAACAGCGCAGGTTCTGCAATAAATACTATCTTTATAGCCTTAAAGGCTAATTATTAAGGCTTCCCCTACTTAAACACTAAATTCTTCCCTATTAACTAAGTTAGTAGTTCTACTATTAAGGAGAAGTTACTAATAAACTATTAATAGAAGTTAGCAAACCCTAGGAAGCTCTATATCCCTTTTACTAATTTTAGGGGTTCCTAGGCCTTAATAGTAGTAACTTTTCCTAGATCTATCTAGATCCCCTTACCTACTTTAATAATAAAGCTAAGGTACTTAGTCTTCTTAATAGAGAACTTATACTTCTTAATATCTAAGTAGAGGCCTGTGTTACCTAACTTCTAAATAATGTCCTTAACTTTAGCTTTGTATTCTACTTATAACCTACTTAAGTAGATAAGCATATTGTCTATGTACACAGAACACTATTTATCTAGATCTTCCTGTAGTACCTAATTAATATACTGTTAAAAGGTACTAGGGGTGTTAGTAAGTCTAAAGGGGGTTATAAGCTACTTATATAGTCTAAACCTTATCTAGAAGGCTATTTTCTACTTATTACCTTTAGTAATATAAATTTTATAGAATGCTTAGATTATATTAACTTTAGTAAACTATTTAGCCTTTAAGATTTGTAATAGGGTTTTGTAGATTAGTAGTAGGGGGTACTAGTCTTTTTTTATAATTATATTAAGTGCCTAGTAGTTAACGCAAAATTAGAGACCTCTGCCAGGTTTCTAGGCAAATAGCACTAGCGCTGAGGCGCTAGATTTGCTCACACAAATGAAGCCTCTGTCTAGGTAGCTAGTTAGTTGTTAGTAGAGGACTAAGAGTTCTTCTCTTAACATGCTGTATAGGGGTCCCTAAGGGATTATTGCTAGTTTGCTGTCCTGCTTAATAAGCTTAATAGTATGGTTAACGTCTGCTCCTCTGTGTAGAGCTAGTTTGTCTGCTTCTTCCTTTATAAACGTCTAGAACTCCTCCTTTAGGTAGTTAGGGAGGAGGACATAAGGGTCCCTAGAGGCCTTTTTTTTTAAGGCTTTCTGTATGTCTGCTATAGAAGTAGAGAAGATTTCTATTAAAGAATCTTTCTTTAACTACTTTTGTAGTGCCCTATACAGCTCTAGGCTAACCTACTGTAGTACTAGCTCTAGTCTGATGCCTTCTTTGCTCTGCACCCTTGTTATAGACAAGTAGATGAATAGTGACTTCTTAGCTAGCGCTAGGGTTACTTTGTGCTTATCTATCTACAGGCAGCCTAAGATTAGGTTGTATTTACGTTCTCCTTTAAGGACGTACATAAACATCTGTTTAACATAGCTGTTAATATTAATCCTTATCCTAACTGCTTTCTTCAGCCAGGTTATCTTGCTAGCCACGCTAATAACTTGTTTCCTTAGTATAGAGATGTGCCTAAGGTTATTTTGTGTTATAAAGCTTAAAGAGATAATTCTATAAGTTAAGCACCTAGTATTAATTAGTGTGTGTGCTATAGTCTTGTTGTCTATTAAAATATACAACAAGATAGGTTTGCTATCTAGCTATTGCTAATAGAACTACTAGAATAACTTGCTATCCTAGTTAACCTTACTAATTAACCCCTGTCCGCAACTTAGGACAGGAGGTTCTAGTTTTCTAAATTAGAATTGTTCAAGTCTAAGTATTCCTCCACACTGTTCGTCGTGGCAGCTGCGCTGACCTGTACAGTACCTAGTCGTCTAGCTGGGGCTAGCTTGCATTAGTTAACGTAGTGGCCATCTCTGCCACACTAGAGGCACTAGTTGTTAGCCCTTCGCCTGTTAAGGACCTCTTGTGGTTTCTATTTAGCTTGTTTATGTTTGTTGTTATTATTATTATTATCTACGCGCGCAGCATAGACTTTTGTAGGTTCCTAGTCTATCTTATTATTGTCCTTCCTTCTAGGTTGTTGTTTAAACAACATATTGTAGGTATAAGTCTTAACTTACCTTAGGTTAGTCTCTACTTTTAAGACTTGTGCTATAAGGGTCTAAAGTTCCTATTCTTTAAGGACTTCTACAGATACTATCTTGTCCTAAAGGTTACTATAGATAGTAGATATATACCTTATCTTAAGGTTCTATTTATTTTCTTCTTCTCTAGTATTAAAGGCTAGCTAGACAAACTCTGTGTTAAAGGCTTTAAGGCTTTATCTGTTTTTCTTTATTATAATTATCTATAGCTTCTAACAAGATCTTTCTTTAAACTAGGTGTCTTAGTATTATTTATTAAGGAAGCTCTAGAATTCTGTAGTTAATCCTAGCGTGCACGGCCTCGTTGTGCACCGCGGCGCGTAATGCACCAACATCAACATTGACGCGTACTTTGTACCCCCCTATAACTCAACACCACGATGCCGCTGGAAGAAGCCCTTGCAGAGCTAAATACTTTAGGCCCTACTAAAGACTTTTTGTACAGAAAGCTTGCTAAAAAACACAGTTGTTGTCACACAACATTAATCTGCAGGCACAAGGGTAAATGCGCGTCGCGTAAAGCTAAGGCAGAACACTAGATAGTTCTCTACCCACACAATAAAGTAGAGGTTGTGCAGTACATCAAATCGCTCACAGAGAGACACCTCATGCCTACAAGAAAGATTCTTGTCAGAATAATCAAGTCGTTGTGCAAGTGGGAGCCCTCCAATCAATAGGTCACGTGCTTCCTTCATCACTACCCTGACGACCTTCTCACAGCCTGGAGCGCGCCTATGGAAAAGCAGCGCCACAACGCTGCTTCATACGATTCCTTTCGCTCATACTTTGATCTGCTGCACAGTACCATTAAGCAGCATTCAATACAGCCAGAGAACACGTACAATATAGATAAGAAGGGATTCATGATTGGAGTGATGAGCAAGGGCGTCAGAATCTTCAATAAGCAGCTCTTTAGACTCTGGAAATACAAGCTAGCATCTCATGATAGCAACAGGAAGTGGGTGACAGTGGTAGGAGCAGTAGGAGCTGATGGTTTTACGTTGCCGCCCGCAGTTATTTATCCTTCATTGTCTCTCCAGATGCAAGAGAGCTGGGTGCAGCGCGTTAAGGCCAAAAAACACGATATACACTTCAGTACCTCAGTAAATGGCTGGACGAACGATGCTCTTGGTGTTGCCTGGCTCAAGCAAGTGTTTGATCGCCATACAAGAGTGAGGGCGCGAGGGAAGTACAGACTCTTGATCCTTGATGGCCACGGCAGCCACGTCACGCAGGCCTTTATTGAATACGCTCATGCCAACAAGATTCTGCTACTTATATTCCCTCCGCATGCTACTCACGCGCTTCAGCCGCTTGATGTGGCGTGCTACAGGCCGTTGGCGCAGCACTACTCTGATGAGCTCCTTCATCGCGGCCACACCACCGAGGGGTGGGTACCTGTGGCTCAGGCTGACTTCTTCCCGCTTTTTTGGGCAGCGTAGAAGAAGACCTTCACTAAAGACCTTGTTGTACAGGCCTTCAAGTGCACTGGGATTCACCCACCAGATGCTGACGTCGTGCTCAAGAAGTTCAGAAACCCAACACCAAAGTCGCCCAGCACGACCCCAGAGCCTACTTAGCTTCAGCCTGCACCAGAATCACCTAGTTAGCGCAAGACGTCGCGGCTTCTCAAGCGTGCAAGAGAAGATAATGTACCTAGTGCTGCTGAGGCAGTTGATCAAGCCCTTCACCAACTCCACGTGCGATTAGAGATCTCAGAGGCTAGGGTTGACGGCCTAGAAGAGGCTCTAAAGGCTAATAAGAATAAGAAGAGGAAGTGGAAGGTACTACCTTTGCAACCTATTAATAGTAATAAGGGTGGTGGTGTGGTTCTCTAGAGTCCTTCACGCATTAAGCGCGCAAAGCAAGAACTCTAGGCAAAAGAGGACCTTAAGCGCGCTGCAGAGGCAGCAAAAGCTACTAAGAAGGAGCTT
>NW_022984842.1:0-9000 GCF_010094145.1 Didymella exigua CBS 183.55
GGGAGCTACAGCGAGCAATTATATACACAACTAGATAAGTAAGCAGGTGACTAACACAGTCACGTGAGGTGCAGTTCACAGTGTACCGTATGAACTGAGGTGCCAGGCTGACACTAAGTATAGTATAAGAGGGGTTCTTAAAGCTTATAAAAGGGGCTAAAGAGATACTATATAAAAACATCCTTATTAAGGCCTGTGTGTAAGAGCTTAAAGAGCAATTAGTAGTAATAACTAAGAGAAAATCGCGTAAGAGAAAGCAGATTTAGCATAGTAGCACACTTAAGTATGACCTAGCAGCATTGTGGGTAGCTGCTAAGGTGTGTGTAGCAGCTCAGCCATCTAAGAAGACTTAGGGTAGAGGTAGTTAACTAGGAGCTTAGTTAACTGTTTAGCGCTGTAGGAACTATAGCAAGACTAGACATAACACATAAACGTGCTAGAAGGGTGTAGAAATATCTTCTAAATCTAATACAAGCACGTAGTATGCTAGGTCACTATTTAATAGCAAGTAGTTGTAGATATAGTAACTTGTATTAGTTATGCTAAGAGAAAATGGCTGGTTTAGTGATATGGCTGGCTTGGTGATAACCTACGTTAGATATATATTACATTAGATCTGCCCTGTTTATAATGCTCACTTAACAACCTAAACACAAAATCCTTGCCATCTCTATTACAGATATTAACAGGGCTCTAGTGCTAAAGATCTATACTAACCTAAAGGCAAAGGTCCCCTTAACTACCACAACCTTCTACACTCCTTCTCCTAATCTAAAGCTAATATACTCCTAATATAGCGCCCCTACAATTATTAGATAAAACTTAAGCCTATTAAATAGCCTAGGTATAGAGCCCTTTATAGGATGTCCCTAATTAAACTAAAGGTCCTCTAAAAATACCTAGACGGCAACCTAAGCAAAGGGTTTATCTAAGCAAGCTCTTCCCCTGTAGCTTTACCTATTACCTTTGTAAAGAAGCCTGGGGGAGGCCTCTAATTCTGCGTTAACTGCTAAGGACTAAATACCCTAATTCTTCACTTTAGGGAACCTTAAGCTGACTGAGCAAAGCTCAGTTTTATAAAAACCTAGATATTATTGCTGCATTTAACAAGCTTTGCATAGCAGAGGGTGACAAATAGCTAACAGCGTTTTGGACCTAATACAGACTTTTAAATACTTAGTTATGCTATTTAGCTTAGCTAACGGGTCAAGTATATTTCAGCACTATGTAAATAACTTAGCTCTTACTGTACCTAGACTTGTTTTGCACTTCGTATATTAATAACATCCTTATCTATAGCGAAAGTCTATTAGAACATAAGCAGCACGTACGCCTAGTACTAGACGCAAGAGAAGAAGCAGGCCTGCAACTTAACGTGGACAAGTGTGAATTCTACAAGAATGAAGCAACGTACCTAGCGTATGCACTCTCTACAGATGGGATTTAGATAGACCTAAGCAAGATTTAGACAATCTAGGAATATGAGTATCTAAAGAACATAAAGGATGTACAAGCCTTTATTAGGTTTGCAAACTGTGGAAGCTGAGCAGTCTCTGATTGTTGATCAAGTGTGAAGAAAGTGATCAAGTTCTTTGTTCTATCTACGGTGCTGAATGAGCAGAATATATACACCAATACTCATCTAGCTATACCCTAATTAGAGCCCTAATCACGGCTCCAAGCTGTACCCTAGGCTGGCGGATGGGTAGGGTATGCTTTTTTACGTTTTGGCTTATAGCTTCTTAACTAGCAGAGATACGCTTACATAATCTATTATTTGATAGAAGCGCCTAGTATTGCGCCTTCTAATAAAAAAAGAATTAGCTTATTCCACCTAGTATTAGCTAAGTTATTAACACTACCTAGCAAAGTATACCTATTAATAGGTATGCTTGCTAGGTACCCCCCCTTTTTTAACATTTTCTAGCCTCTAGCTTGTGCAGTTTAATAGTTATAACAAAACCTTCTACTACAAAAATATAGAGGTAGTTTTTCTCTTTCTTTTAAGCCCTATTTTGCTAGAATCCATGTATTATTGATAAGGTTTTGGGGGGTACCCACGAAGGACGTTGGAGTATACCCATTCCGCCAGCCTACTGTACCCGATTCCGCTCACCATGGCGTGGTGGATCACCAGTGTCTGATCGGCCCAATATCCAGATGCGGATCACGTGATATGCGCCCTCACCTCGATCCTTGCTGCGACACAAACTTCTATCAGCAATTTATTAACAACTTCTCTACACAAGTGAGCCCCCTAAAAGCGCTTACTAAGAAGAACGTCCCGGTTATCTTCAATACAGATTGTTAAAGGGGGTTTAATTAACTAAAGAAAGCCTTTATAGAAGCACCTATCCTTCAACACTTTAACCCTAAACTTCTAATTCTAGCATAGGCAGACGGTTCTAACTACGTAGTAGCTGGCGTACTCTCCTAGACTGACGAGAACAGAGAAACTCGCCTGATAGCTTACTTCTCTAAACAAATGAACCCTGCTGAGGGTAACCACAAGATTTTTAATAAGGAGTTGCTTGCAATCGTACGCTGCTTTGAACAGTGAAGGGCAGAGCTAGAAGGTGCAGCGCACTTAATTCAGGTCCTTACATCGGGAAAAGTTTTTCTGTTGTCGAAATCAGGAAATCGTGGCATTGTACTGTGGGCAACAGTAGGACTTGTAGGCCTACAATAGTTATTTAATGTGCATTCAATGTCTAGCTAATTTTAAGCTAACAGCTATAACAGTCCTAACAGCTGTAATAGCTACAACAACTCCTAATCCTGCTAACGTAGATTATCACCGAGCCAGCCATATCACCAAACCAGCTATTTTCTCTTAGCACAACTAACACAAGTTACTATAACTACAACTACTTACTATTAAATAGTGACCTAGCATACTACGTGCTTGTATTAGATTTAGAAGATATTTCTACACCCTTCTAGCACGTTTATGCATTATGTCTAGTCTTGCTACAGTTCCTATAGCGCTAAACAGTTAACTAAGCTCCTAGTTAACTACCTCTACCCTAAGTCTTCTTAGATGGCTGAGCTGCTACACACACCTTAGCAGCTACCTACAATGCTGCTAGGTCATACTTAAGTGTGCTACTATGCTAAATCTGCTTTCTCTTACGCGATTTTCTCTTAGTTATTACTACTAATTGCTCTTTAAGCTCTTACACGCAGGCCTTAATAAGGATGTTTTTATATAGTATCTCTTTAGCCCCTTTTATAAGCTTTAAGAACCCCTCTTATGCTATACTTAGTAATTATTAGAAGGAGTTACTTATAAGCTTAGATTAAGACCTAAACTTGTATGTATTACTTAGCGTCTTAGATTACTATAGTGTTTTAGGTAGAGGTACTGCTAGTAGGGTATGCAGCTGCACTTTAAGGCAATCTAACACTACCTATATATTAGTAGGAATAAGCCCTAATACCTTAAAGGCCTTTTAGTAGTTAACCTTTATAAATATATTAAGGAATATGTCCCTAAAGGCTACTAGGAAGCCTTCCTTATTAATATAGAAGATATATTAGTGTGCTAAGTCTTAAATATATTAGGAGTACTTATACTTTAATAGCAAGAAATAGATTATATTAAGTAGCTAGAGGATATGTAATAAGTAAGGTAGTATATAGAGAGTAAGGATTTAGTTCTCTAGGTAATAGTCCTTAAACTCCTAGTTAAGATAGCTCTTATAGCTATCTAAGATAAGTAACCTATACACTCCTACCTAATATATCTTTATATATATGTTAAAGTGCTTTAACTACTTAAGGCTAAGTATGTTATTTATCTAACTATTCTTAGAGACTAAGAGCTTCTAATTGTAGGGTATATCTGTCTCCTTATACTAGGCAGAGATATAGACGCGTCCTTTGTAGATAATAAAAGGTAGGGTTGCATACCTAGCAGCGCAGATGCTCTAGATAACAGTAACCCACTCGCAATCACCTGGCTGAACAAGCTCTAGCTAAGCACGTCTCTCTAAGCCTGTTACAACCTTTAAAGATAAAGCAACACCTATCTAGAACCTAGTTTTATTAAAGTTGTGTATATTATTATTATAAACACTAACTTATACTTAACTTAAGTATCCTTTACTAGCTTAAACTACGTGCTAATTATCTTAGGATCTTCCTATAGTATCCTCTGTCTATCCTTAGCTTAATTAAAGGCTATTTTAAGCTTGTCTAAACACGTCACAAGCCTGCTAGCCTATAGTTTACTAACAGGCTCTTCACCACGCACACTAAGTATCTTATTAGCTATATCTGCTACCTTACATAGCTAGGGCACAAATCCTTGCAAATTAAGGTTAAGTATATACTAGACAATTGTCTACTCCTCTAGTATAGTAAGTTTCTAGCAATTAGCACGTATGTCTAGTTAAAACGTGATATTACAAAGGCAATTAGAGACCTACTAATAAGGTATGTTCAACGCTCTAGCAGCGCTGTAGATACTGCGAAATTAGCTAGCATAGAAGGCCTAGATAGCAAGGATAACTCTGCCTTCTCTAGTAGTATTCTGAAGTTGTTGTTATTAAGGCATGTTATGTTAGGGTAAAAGGTGGTTGTGCTAAGAGAAAGTGGCTAGTTTGGTGATATGGCCGGCTCGGTGATAATCTACGTTACAATAGTAGCTCTGCTTAATAAACTATACTTTTATTATATTAATATACTACTAAGTCTCCTCTTTAAAATAAGCTATTAAACAACATTATAGGCCTATTAATAGAATAGTTATTAACGTACCTCACGGGCGAGTGGCCGGCCCGGGCGAGTGTCCGGATTTTGCCAAGACCACACCAAACTTCATACAACCTGCAATGTCTCAACACAAAAAGGCTTAAAGCGTCTTAAAGGAACTAGATATACAGCTTGTAATCTAGGCTCTTAAACAAGACGCAACTCTTACTATTCCACGCGCTGCAATAATCTACAAGGTGTTAGAAAGAACGCTAAGACAACAACGTGCTAGAACGCTCTTAAGATGCGATTGTAAGGTCAACTTAATAAAGCTAACAAGCACTAAAGAGGAGGTGATTGTGCAGCATGTTCTGAAGCTGGACGAGCAAGGATACCCACCCTAGCTTACTAATGTAGAGGATATGGCCAACTCTCTACTCACTAAGCGCCACCAGCCTCCTGTTAGCAAGAACTGGGCTAGCACGTTCGTTAAGCGTCGCCTAGAGCTTACAGTCAAGTTTAATTAAAAGTATAACTACAAGAGAGCCCTCTGCGAGGATCCTGAGGTGATCTAGGGCTAGTTCTGCCTAGTAGAGAATACTAAAGCTAAGTATAGTATCCTAGATAAAGACACCTACAATTTTAACAAGTCTAGGTTTATAATAGGTGTTATATTAACAGGAGCTGTTATTACAGGCTTAGAGTGTTGTGGAAGACTAAAGACAGTACAGCAGGGCAACTAAGAGTAGACTAGTATTATCTAGGGTATTAACGCGTTAGGATAGAGTATCCTACCCTTTATTATCTTCTAAGGCAAGCACTACCTCTCTACCTAGTACAAGGAGCTATCTTTACCTTATAACTAGGTTATTACTATCTCTAAGAATAGCTAGACTAATAACAAGCTTAGTATTAAGTGGCTAAAGCACTTTAATAAGCACATAAAGGAGCGCACTATTGGCAGCTATTAGCTGCTCATTCTAGATGGCTATAAGAGCCACAATTTAGTTAAGTTCTACTAGTACTGTGAAGAACACAAGATTGTTACCTTGTGTATGCCTCTACACTCATTGCACCTGTTGCAGCTGCTTGACGTAGGTTGTTTTGCCCTAATAAAGAAGGCCTTTGGTTGCTAAGCTAAGCTGCTAATGCGCAACAAGATTACTTGCATCACAAAACTTGAGTTTTTACTGTGCTTTAAAGGAGCTTTTAATGCCTCTATTACTAGGAGCAATATCTAGGGAGGATTTAGAGGTGCTAGCTTAGTCCCCTTTAATCTAGAGGCTGTAATATTAAAGCTTAAAGTGCGCCTGTGTACTCTACTACTACCTACTGTGGATAAGAGTACGTGGCACTCTTAAACCCTATAGAACACCCTAGAATTTAGGTTACAATTAAAGCTTATTAAAGAGAGGATTTAACAATATAGCAATAGCTCTCTAACTTTAATAGTTAATGCTCTTAATTAGCTTACTAAGGGCGCAGAGATAATGGCGCATTCACTAGTTTTAGTGTGCAACCAGGTTGCAGAGCTTTAAGCTGCTAATAAGGCCGCCACACGCTGTAAATCACACAAGAGGAAGCAGATCTAGAGGGAGGGGACTCTTACTGTTAGTAAAGGAGTGCGCTTAACTACCCTAAAGGAGTTTAAAGCCTGTAATAATAGGAAGAAGGCAAGCAAGAAGAGGCGCGTTAAACCAGGCACTCAGTCTTTATAACGCTGTAGCAGGTGTAGTAAGGCAGGGCACAACGCGCGAACGTGTATAAAAGATGTGCAAGATACTGTAGATTAGTGCTGTATACTATACTGTAAGTTACAGTAACTTGCAGTAACTTGCTGTAATATGCAAGAGAAGTTGAAGTTTGGTGTGGTCTTGGCAAAATCCGGTCACTCGCCCTGGCCGGCCACTCGCCTGTGAGGTACGTTATAATAATTACTAATAGTTATAAGAGCTACAACTCTACAGAATTCTAGCAATACTGCAAGGATTACAAGATTATAGCTCTATGTATGCCTGCGCACTTATCGCACCTCCTACAGCCACTTAACGTGGGTTGTTTTAGCCCTCTAAAGAAGGCGTATAGGGATAAGGTTAATAAGCTTATTTATAACTAGATTAACTATATCACAAAGCAGGAGTTCCTGGTGTGCTTTAAAGCAGCTCACAAGAAAGCTATAACCCCTAGCAACATCTAGGGAGGGTTCTAAGGGGCTAGATTAGTCCCTTTGAACCTAGAAAGGGTTATATTAACCCTTAATATAAAGCTGCGCACTCTATCACTACTACTCCCTACAAATAATAAGCCCTAGCAGTTGTAAACCCTAAGCAATACCCTAGAATTTAAGTTGTAATTAACCTAAACTATCACCGAGTGTCCCACATCACCGAGTGTCCCAAAACTTGCCAAGCCCTCTACCTACTCTCTCTCTCTAACATGCCTCAACTACCAAACGCGTTATTACTTAAACATGAAGGGAGGCTTTAGCTTGCTATTAAAGCCTTGAAATCTAGACAATTCTAAAGCCACCAGGCTGCTGCAGAGGCATTTAACATTGATCGCTGTACACTCTCTTGTTGTGTCTAAGGACTCACATTTCGCGCAGAAGCTGCCCCCAACTGCTAGAAGCTCACTGCGACTGAACAGCAGACAATTATCTAATACATACTTAACCTTGACTTGCGAGGATTTGCGCCCTAGCTGTGCGAGGTGGCAGATATGGCTGATAAACTGCTGGCTGTACGCGGTGGCAAGCCTATTGGCAAGTGCTAGGCTGATCGCTTTGTAACGCGCTCGCCTGAGCTTAAAATGGCCTTTAATCAAGCAAAGGATAGGCAGAGAATACTCTAGGAGGATCTAGAGATAATTAGCGTGTGGTTTAAGCTAGTAGAGGAGACTAAAGCTAAGTATAGCGTCCACAATAACAACATGCACAACTTTAATAAGACTAGCTTCTAGATGGGCGTGATTGGCTCCATAAAGTTCGTCACAGGTGCAGAGAGACGCGCCTAACCTGCGCTTATTTAGCCAGGCAATTGCAAGTAGGTTACAGTTATCTAGAGCATCTGCGCTGCTAGGTACGCGACCCCGCCCTTTATTATCTACAAGGGACGCGTCCACATCTCTGCCTAGTACAAGGAGGCTTTAATACCGCGTAATTGGAAGCTCTTAATCTCTAAGAACAGCTAGACAAACAACACACTTAGTCTAGAGTGGTTAAAGCACTTTAACGCGCATACAAAGACGCGCTAGGTGGGGGGGTACTAGCTGCTTATTTTAGACGGCCATGAGAGCCACCTTAACCAGCATTTCAAGGACTACTGCCTTAAACACAAGATCCTAACCCTCTGTATGCCCCCCTATTTATCGCACATCCTCCAGCCGCTTGATGTGGTCTGCTTCTCACTGCTGAAGCGTAGGTACTCCTAGCGCGTTAGAGACTTAGCACGCTAACGCGTCTTCTATATTAACAAAGAAGGCTTCCTCCCTGCCTTTAAGGACGTGTTTTTTAATATATTTATAGAGTAGAACTGTTAAAAGGCTTTTAAGGCAGCAGGGCTAGTCCTAATTAACACGCAGGTTGTATTAGATTACCTTAAAGTGCAGCTGCGTACCCTGCTAGAACCCCTCCTCCTAGAGACGCTATAGTAGTTAAAGACTCTAAGCAATACCTATAAGTTTAGATCTTAATTAAAGCTTGTACGTGATTCCTTTACTTGCTTGCCTGTTATAGCTTAGGCTGGTTTCTCCTAGCTTATAAAAGGTGGTGAGCTAATGCTGCATGAAAATGCGCTTCAACGTGCTCAGATCTATGAGCTTGAAGAGCAATTAGCAGAGATAACTAAGCGAAAATCGCGTAAGCGCAAGCGGATTCAGCAGGGTGGTACTATAGAGTATAGGACTGCTGCAGCGCAGGTAGCTGCTAAGGCATCTATAGCGCCTCAGCAATCCAAGAAGGCTCGTGGTGGTAGTGGTCAAGAACTAGCCCAACTAGCTCTTCAGCGCTGTGGGAACTGCGGTAGGACTAGGCACAATGCGCAAATGTGCAAAAAGGATATAGAGGTATCCTTAGAATTAGATGCTAGTACAACGTACGCAGGCTCCCTGTTTAATAGCAATAAAATTGAGGAGTTGTAGCATAGGTTGAGGCTGCCAAGAGATTTGGGGACACTCGGTGATGTGGGACACTCGGTGATAGTTTAGGTTAGCAGAGATACGCTTACATAATCTATTATTTGATAGAAGCGCCTAGTATTGCGCCTTCTAATAAAAAAAGAATTAGCTTATTCTGCCTAGTATTAGCTA
>NW_022984842.1:10100-37992 GCF_010094145.1 Didymella exigua CBS 183.55
TAACGTACCTCACGGACGAGTCGATCAACGGACGAGTCGATCACTTTTGCCAAGCCCCCACCAAAGTACTTCTTCTATACCAATGTCTTAACAACAACCTAATATTAACGCGTTAAAGGAAGCTTAGATACAGCTTGCGCTTTAAGCTCTCAAACAAGACGCGACTCTCTCCCAGCGACGCGCTGCAGCTATCTACAACGTTCCTCAAGCCACACTAAGCAATCAACGCGCAGGACGACCTTCAAGAGGCAATACTATGCCCAACTTACAAGGGTTAGACAACAATAAGGAGCAGGTGATTGTTAAGCACATACTTGAGCTAGATGAGCGAGGATTTGCCCCTCGGCTCGCAGATGTGGCTGCTATGGCCAATTCTCTGCGCGCTGAGCGCAATCTAGGCCCTATTAGCGCAAACTGGCCTAGTACGTTTGTTAAGCAACACCTAGAGCTTAAAGTCAAGTTTAATCGCAAGTACGACTACAAGAGAGCCCTCTGTGAGGATCCTGAGGCCCTGCAGGGCTAGTTTAGCCTGGTAGCCAACGTTAAAGCTAAGTATGGCATTCAGGATAAAGACACGTACAACTTTAACAAGACAGGCTTTATAATAGGCTAGATCTCCTTAGGAGCAGTTGTTACAGCTTCAGAGAGACGAGGAAGGCCAAAGTCAGTCTAGCTAGGCAACTGGGAGTGGGTAACAGTCATATAGGGCATTAATGCTAAAGGATAGGCTATTCCGCCCTTTATTATCTTTAAGGCGCGCCACTACCTCTCTAGCTAGTACAAGGAGGAAGACCTGCCCTAAGATTAGGTTATTAGAGTTTCTAATAATAGCTAGACTACTAATAAGCTTAGTTTTAAGTAGTTAAAGCACTTTAACGCTTATTTAAAGGAGCGCACTGTGGGTACACACTATTTGCTGGTAATTGACGGCCATGAGAGCCACAAGTCGCTCTAATTCCAGCAATACTGCAAGGATAACAAGATTGTAACCTTGTGTATGCCTGCTCACTTATCGCACCTTCTACAGCCACTTGATGTAGGTTGTTTTGCCCCTTTAAAGAAGTTGTATAGGCGCTAAGTTAAAATGCTTATACATAACTAGATTAACTATATTACAAAGACAGAGTTCCTGCCATGCTTTAAAGCAGCCTATAATGTAGTATTTACTCCTAGCAACATCTAAGGAGGGTTCTAAGGCGCTAGATTAGTCCTATTTAAGCTAGAATAGGTTATAAGCAGCCTTAATATAAAGCTGCGGACTCTATCACTACTATTGCCTATTAACAACAAGCCCTAGCAGTTGCAGACCCCTAGCAATACCCTAGAACTTAGGTCGCAATTGACGCTGGTAAAGACAAGGATTTAGATGCATACAGACAGCTCTCCTATATCTATAGTTAAGGCGTTTAAGAAGGTGTTAAAGGGGGCAGTAATTATTGCGCATGAGCTAGTTTTGGCCTAACAGGAAATTAGTTAGCTTTAAGCAGCTAATAAGGCTGCAACGCGATAAAAATTACACAAAAGAAAGCAGGTTTAGAAGGAGGGGACCCTAATAGTAGGAGATGGGCAGCGACTAGCAGCTCTAAAGGAGTTTGGGGCGCGTAGTGATGGGAAGAAGCCAAAGAAGCAGGTGCGCGCTCAAGAGGGTGAGCCGAGCCAAAGGCGCTGTAGAAGGTGCAATCAGACTGGACACAACGCGCGAACGTGCAAGATTAATGTAGAAGAGGTCTCTGAATAGTAATCTAGGCCGTACTGCACTTTGCAGGGCTAAAGTGTGGTGTTGTGAGCCATAATAGGTTAGATTTTGGTGAGGGCTTGGCAAAAGTGATCGACTCGTCCGTTGATCGACTCGTCCGTGAGGTACGTTAAGCTGCTAATAATAGCAACAAGTATAAGGCCTATTTTAGCCTCCTATGTAGTAGTCTGGCCAAAGGCCAATAAAGGATATCTACTTCCTAACAACTTTTGCTAAAAAGCATGCACAAGTTAACTAGACGTCTAGTTAACTGCGTAGATAATATATATCTAGCTTAAGCCAAGCCGGCTAAGCTAATGTAACCGGCTAGCTCTAGCTCTTCTTTAGCTTAAGAGTCTAGACCGTTACATCCTACACAGTAAAATTAAAAAAATACAATATTAGGGCAGCTAACATGTACAACATAGATAAGAAAGGCTTTACTATTAGTCTTGTTGCTAGGAGCAAGAGGATCTTTAGTAAGCGCTTGTATAAGAAGTAGAAGAACAGGCAGTTACTACAGGACAGCAATAGAGAGTGGGTGACGCTGTTGGCGAGCGTCTGCGCTGATGGTAGGCTGGCGGAATGGGTATACTCCAACGTCCTTCGTGGGTACCCCCCAAAACTTTGTCAATAATACATGGATTCTAGCAAAATAGGGCTTAAAAGAAAGAGAAAAACTACCTCTACATTTCTGTAGTAGAGGGTTTTGTTATAACTATTAAACTGCACAAGCTAGAGGCTAGAAAAGGTTAAAAAAGGGGGGGTACCTAGCAAGCATACCCATTAATAGGTATACTTTGCTAGGTAGTGTTAATAACTTAGCTAATACTAGGCAGAATAAGCTAATTCTTTTTTTATAAGAAGGCGCAATACTAGGCGCTTCTATTGAATAATAGATTATGTAAGCGTATCTCTGCTAGTTAAGAAGCTATAAGCCAAAACGTAAAAAAGCATACCCTACCCATCCGCCAGCCTAGCTGATGGCAGTGCTCTGCCTCTAGGTCTTATTCTCACAGGCAAGGACAACACCATACAAAGCTCCTAGGTAGAGGATATTAAGCCAGGAAAACACTTAGTATTTGTAACTGTAACTCCTTTAGGTTAGATAAGTAATAAGGTAGGGCCTGCCTAGCTAGAGCAGTTATTTAACTGCTACACTAAGAAGAAAGCGTGCAGAAGCTAGCAATTGCTTATTATTAATAGCCACAGCTCTTATATAATAATAGCCTTTATTAATTTCTGCAATTAGCACAAGATTCTGCTAGCAATCTTTCCTCCACACAGTACTCAGTCGCTGCAGCTGCTCAACGCTGTGTGCTTCGCTCCATTGGCTCAAAACTACAGCAGTGCCGTCACCCAGCACCTCCACGATAGCCAAGGCATCTTAGGCGTGCCTAAGAACGACTTCTTTATGCTCTTCTGGCAATCCTGGCAGCAAACATTCACGAAAGAGCTCATAATAGCTGCTTAACCCTAACGCAGTACTTAGCTAATAGGACAATAATAGCGAGAGTAAGTATAAGACCCCTCTGCCTATTAAGGCCTACAATTAGCGCTTAATTAATTAATTGTAACGTTACAAAGCTGTTGTAGGTAGAAACACCTTAGATAACACAAGGCAGCTCTGCTGTACCCTCTACCACCTCTCTGCTTCTTGTAAGATACTTACAGCTAAAAACAAAGGACTCTCTGCAGCAGTTGCTACACAAAACCCCTTAAAGAAGAATTGGGAGACTCTTGACTTACGCTAACAGAAGAAGGGACGCAGCGAAGCCCTCCTCTACTCCCCCAGCAAAGTACGCGACGCACGTCATTGCAACAGGCTCAATAAGACAAAGAGATTAGAAGAAGAAGTGGCAAAACACCATCAACGCGAGGAGCGAGCTGCTGCAACGCTACGCAACAAGTTGGAGAAAGAGAGACGCTCTGCTGCGTACGCTGCGCGCCTTGAGGCCTCAAGGCAGAGGAGAGCAGAAGAAGCCGCCAATCGCAAGCGCAAAAAGCAAGAGCGCGACGCTGCTAAATCTATACAATTATCCCAATCAGGCAAGCGCAAGGTATCACAGAAAGCACCTGCAGAAGTTTGTACAAAAAAGAGCCGTTCTGCGCGTGCGCGGCATGGTGTTGTTGTAGAGGAGGCTCCTCCACCCTCCCGCACAGTCACCACCCGCAGCGGCCGCACTGCAACTCGCAATTATCAGTCCTTCACAGAGGACTTTTGTATACATCAACACATCATCCTACCAAATTTTCTCACAATCATCGCTTTTGTGCGTGGCTGTACAGCTTCATTTTGTGGTGTTGAGAAAGTGAGGAAATCGTGCATTGACCCGACGCGTGCATTGACCCGGTGGTCTCGGTATGGCCGAGCTTATCGCCAAGGGCACTGTCACTGTTATCATTTTATCAATCAAGTAACGACGGGTCTTCCACCGTCCCCAGTTCTCTACATCAACACCACCATGGCTCCCGAGCACCAACCTCTCACCATTTTGATATGCGGCTCCGGCATAGCGGGTCCCTGCCTCGCCTTCTGGCTGCACAAATTGATTCCAACATGCCATATCACCGTCCTCGAGCGCTCGCCTACCCCGCGCCACGGCGGCCAAGCAGTAGACCTACGCTCCTTTGCCGTGCCCATCGTCTCGCGCATGGGCCTACTAGACTCTGTGCGTGACAAGACGACAACAGAAGAAGGCCTACAATTCGTCTACGCAGATGGTGTCACCAAGTCCACGTTCCCAGCGAGCGGCAACATTGAAGCACAGAGCGTGACCTCCGAGTTTGAAATCCTCCGCAGCGACCTGGCGAAGATCTTCATGGACGCAACGCAATCCCTGGACCGGATTACCTACATCTTCGATGAGATGGTGTCTTCTATCGAAGAAACAACCGATCGCAAGGTAAACGTCACATTCTCCAACCGTCTGGCACCAGCCACTTACGACCTCGTCGTCGGCGCCGACGGAATGATGTCGCGCACACGCCGCCTGATTTTCGGCCGCGGTCCCAACAACGACGAGTACATCCGACGACTGGGACAGTACTCCGTGCTATTCACCATACCTCGAACAGAGACCGATACGAAATTCGCACAGTGGTACAACGCTACCCGAGGTCGCCTTGTGCTTTTGCGTCCAGACGGCTACGGGACTACGCGGGCGTATGTGGCCGTTACTGATTCAAATATGAGCCGATTTGATGAGATTGATGAGGCTATGAGGAATGGTGATAGAAAGGCGCAAGAGCAGTGGTTCGAGAGGGAGTTTGAGGGTGTAGGGTGGCAGAGTGAGAGGTGTATGCGGGAGATGAAGAAAGCGGAGGATTATTACTTGCAGCAGATCGCGCAGGTCAAGATGGAGAAATGGAGTAAAGGGAGCGTGGTACTATTGGGTGATGCTGCGTACTGCCCGAGTCCGATCTCTGGTGTGGTGAGTAAAGTCCTGTCGTCTTTCCTGTACAATGCTGACAGATACGAAGGGCGCGGGGTCTGCGATCATCGGAGCATACGTGCTTGCGGGTGAGGTGAGCAGAAGCCAGCATGACATACCGAATGCGCTGGAGCAGTACGAGAAGACGCTCAGACCCTACGTGGAGAAGGCACAAAGGCTATTTCCAGGCGCACCGCAGGTAGCTAATCCGCAGACAGAGTGGGGTGTGTGGACATTTAACAAGCTCACGGGTATTGCATCAAGTGCGATTATGAAGCAAGTTGGCGGCATGATCGGGAGGTATCTCCCTGCTTACGGTGGCACAGCGAATTCTCCATTCCCGGATTATGAGGTCGCAGCAACTTGAGAAGTGAATCAGGATACCATTTTGGTTCATGCTACCTATTCTCCCCGCATACAGCGGGTATCTCCGTCACCTCTAAACTATTTCGACAAACCTAGGAGGTGTCCAATGTCAATTGCAATTCCATCTCGAGACCTACTCCTCCTCAACCTCTGGTACCTGCACCATCGAATCCTGGGAGAGGGGTGAGGGGGCAGTAACAGCAGCACGACCGCGACGAGGAGGGTTGTCTAAGTGAGTCTAGGAGGCAGGCGCAGAGAACGACGCAGTCGGAGTTGCGGAGCTGAGCTGGCGGAACTCCTTGAGCTTCTTCTCGAGGTAGTCGATGTGGTCATCTCGCTCAAAGTTGAAGCGCGTCTGGTCTGGTACATGGTGGCGATGTAGTCGTATTCGCTGTTGAAGCGGTCGAAGTTGAGGGTAACGCGGCGGATCTCGTTCTGAGCTTTGCGCATGTTCTGGTTGTGGGTCGACTTGACCTTGATGACGTGCTTGCGGTGAGCATTCTGGAGGTCAATAATGGCCATGGTGTGCACTTCGCCAACATTACGGTTAAGCTGGGCGATGGTCTTGTCGGCGCTGACGCACTTATAGATGGCGACTGTGGCGACCGCGGCGAAGATTGCGATGACCAATCCGGTCTCGCGGTCAGTGGTATAGGGAGTCTAAATTGGTGAAGTCCTTGGTGTCCTTGCAAACGAATAGAGATCTCGAGCCTTCGGAGCGCCAGAGACCCAGAGCGAAGCCCGCAAGCCAAGAGCAGAGGAGGGACGCGAGGACTTCGAACTTGTTGAACTTCATGATGATCTTTGAAGAGCCTAGGGAAATGCTGTGGTGGAGTGTTTGTGGTGGTAGTGGGGTGTTTGTTGATAGGCCGAGCATGCTACGCCGGTCTTATGACTACACCCAGCTTGGCGGAAAGCCGACATTCGCCTGCAGTAGAATGTAATGCAAGTTCGATTCTTCAGTCGGAGACTGCTCTAGCAATAGAAAGCTCGGTGGCTCTAAATATTGTGTTCTGTGAATTCGCAAGGTCAAATTGGTTACCATGTAGCGCGCGAGTGACGAAGTCAAGTTACGAACACTCACCGACGGTGACAGTATGAGCTTTAGGCAGCTCGCAAACATAATTTTAAGCACCTGAGCTCTCCGCGCTTGATCCACAAACGACTCATACGACTTCGACCATGAGATCTTTCAAACAAGCTCTTCGACGCCAGTCAATTCATATTCATCCCGCATGTCTTTCAGTCCTTTCCACAAATCCTAGGCGCCGCTTCAGTGTACTGACTATCTCCCAGCTCACCTGACCCATAACCGGTGGCTTTATCGCCTTCTTCATCATCACCACCATGGCCCTGTTCAGCTCCTGCTGCGGCAGCTCCGACGATGACGACGACACTCAACCTCCACGAGATTCTCGCGACCGCATCGTCGTAGCACGTGGAGAGACTCCAGACTTCCGCGCCGTGCACTACAAGGACGCCGAAGCAGGCCCAGAGCCTAACGCCGACGCTGCGTCCGACAGGTCCTCGCAACTCTCGCCGCGCGCAACTCCCCCCCGCCGCTCGCAGACACCTACCAGGGATTCGCCAAGTGCACCAGGTAACCCCCAGGTTGCCTCACCATTTAACTACTCTCAGCCATCGCAGCCTCGGACTCCTCCAAGCGTCAGCACAGCTCGTCGTGTTGGTCAAAAAGATGAGGGCATGAAGGCAGTCGGTGCCGCAAGCGCTTCTGGTCCCAGTCAGCAGACTGCTGATGGCGAAGTCAGCATGGCGGATATTCGGAAGTTTATGGGCGACGAAGTCCAGAAGATGTAGTAGAGCATCGAGGTCCGGAATGCGTAAATGCATCATGATGCTTTGCATTGAGGCTGTACTGGTGTGAGCGAGGGAAAGGTAATGGATACATTGAAAAACTGTCAGGCGCTCTCGAACAGCAATGGTGACTTGGGACATTGACTACCTCCTGGGTCTAGAGTTCCGATGACAGACGATCTGAGATATGGTCGACCTTCTAGACGACATGGCTGGCGTTCGGTGTTTCGAAAAAACTTGATGGATCCCACACATGAACGCATCAGCGAAACGGGCAGGTCATTGACCGGTAGCGCAACATTCAGATATTCAGTCTCAATGCATGACTAGCGCAGATATCCCCATCACCGAGAAGAGCTTGCGTGAGTGAAGACCTGAAGAAACACTTTTGATTGATTGACTTAGAGGTGGTCAAGACTAGCATAAGACAAGAAAAGAGGCTCACTTACCTGATGACGGGCCAGCCATAAGGTACGGTCCTAGCCCTCATGTGTACATCACACCAGCATCACTGAGCAAAGAGGGGAGGGGTTCCCGATGAAGGGAATGGCAATCAAGCGTCATCGTCGTGCCTTGCAGCATTTCGAATCAGCGACACCTGGTGGGGGAGAAGAACCTTTATTTTCAGACTCCTAGTCGTCATGCCGCCATATATAGCCGTAAAACCATGCCGTAGTCATGGCAAACTCCCAACCCCAAGCACCATGTTTTCAGGATATCGAGAAGGAAAGGAGAACCGAGCCGCGCACAACATTTAGTTGCGGGCGTTGCGGTCGCCGAAGCGGCGGGGGCGCTCGACGGTCTGCTGCTGGGAAACAGCGACGACGTTGGTGGGGATGGAGTCGAACTGGGGCACGTCAACAGGCGCACTCAATGAAATGACGAGGGGCGAAACTTACGCCGAGGGACTTGAGGAGGTCCTTGGTCTCCTGGTCGACGTCGAGAGCACCAGACTCGGAGTTCTGGGTGAAGTCGAGCGCGGAGATCTCGGGGACGTACTGGTCCTTGCGCTCACGCTCCTCTTCCTGGAGCTTGAAGGAGATACCGCGGACGGGACCACGCTGGATGCGCTTCATCAAGTGGGTGGTGTAACCAGCAATCTTGTTGCGGAGACGCTTGGAGGCAATGATGGCGATCTGTCAGGCGCATTAGCTTCAGCGCGCACTCGTGCAGCCTCTGGACGTCTCACCTCATCGCAGATCCTCTTGTTGGTCTCGAAGTCGAGCGAGAGCTTGGGGTAGTAACGCTCAATGATGACCTTTGCGGACTTCTTGACTGTCTTTGTGCGGACGCGACCCATTTTTGCGACTGTGTATGGATTTACGGAGAGTCGGTGGGAGAGGAGAGCTGTTGGGGTTAGTGGTCGTCGTGAGCGTCGGGGTTCGTGAAGTTCGATCAATTCGGCTGTGTGGGCGGGGCGCATAAACGATATCCCGCAACAGAAAGAGCTAACCTAACACATTCTAGTGCAGAGCGAGTATCCACCTGGGTAGAACTGAGGATCAGCAGGTCAGCATCATGGCACGGACATTGATGTATAGCCATCGCATTCGCCGGAGTTGAGTATGCGCGATCATGCATCCTGCGCTTTCGTAGATTCATGTGTAGTCGATGAAATTATGAACATCTACGATGGTGGCTTCGCTCGCTAATTAACAGCCAAGAAATAACAACCCATCGCTGATGCTCGCTTCATAGGATCGTACAGAAGCAACCATGACTCCTTGCTCGCATTAACACAATCTGATGGAACTGCTGCCAAAGAGAACCCTGCGAGATCGCCGCTCAATGGCCACCCTCAGCGCTTCCGCTCTCCGCAGCGTGGGCGGGATTCGGAAAGTAAAATGCGCAAATGGCGATGATGATGTACACCATGATGCACAACACACCCTCTAAGTAATTCGACTTGCCATCGCGGAGGAATGATCCAACCACGAGCACGGCAAGAACAAGGGCAACAGCGTCGAAGATGGCGAAGCTGTAGTCCATGTGTGGCACACCGAGACCCCAACCAACGAGGACGACAAGAGGAGCGTTGAACAAAGCAGTCTGGATGGACGCACCCATGACGTGGGCCATGGCCATGTTAATTTGATTATCGTAGGCTTCATCGATGGCTAGAAGATGTTCTGAGAGGTTTCTTAGCATCGCAAAATGGAGGGAAAGTTGTGGGACGTACCTGCGACTTTCTCAACGAGAGGGATCAAGATAAGACCCACAAAGGCATCACTGATGCCACGAGAAACAATGAACTCAATTTGCTGGACCAAGAAGATAGCTATCAACGAGACGCAAGCCAAAGAGATGATAAGAGCAATGAATGCTTCCGTCAGTGTTAGCTTCGGCTTCCTCAGCTCCTCGTGGCGGTCCAGATCCTTGTGCTCATCTGCCTCGTAGATCTCGTGAAAAAGGCCATCATGAGAGATGGTTTGGTAGGCGACGTAGATGAGATAGCCGACAAGCGAGATGATCGCGACACCACGCGAGATCTTAGTCGCGTTGTCGACAACAAAGTTCGCTGTCGGGAAGGTGTAATCTGTGTTGTTCATCAAGTACTTGGCGAATACGGCTGGCAGAACCAGCGCCACTGATGACGTTAGCTGAATTCACGAGGTAAGGCTGCAAGACTCACTTGACGCAACGAGCATCAAACCACTTCCAGACTCCGAGACAGCTTCGTGAAACTCCTGAACATCGTTCTTGATACCGCCGGCGACGAAGCATGATCCGAGGCAGAGGAGGAGGTTGGCCAGGATCGAACCGAGAATGGCAGCTCTGATGACTTGCACGTTCGACCCTTCCCTGTCTGTCTTGAGCAGCACCATGAAGAGGATGATCTCGACCACAGAGCCCAGTGTGGTTTCTAAGACGACGGCGATAGCCTTCTGAGGCATCTTGCGCGACAGCTCTTGACCAGCAAAGCCCAACATGTTGGCAGCGGGGACCATGGCGATGAAGTTGGTGATGAAGATGGCAAGCTCCCATTCTGGTTTTGCGAAATGCTACGAGCTCGTCAACAGTTGATCTTGACTGGATGCAAGGTGGAAGCCATACCAGAGCAATTGCAACAGGGACAATGGGCCAAAGCGTATTGGCCATCATCGAGGGCGTGCTGCTGCTTTTGAAGGCGATCTTCAGGAACTTCAATGGGTGGAAGCCCCTTCTACCACTCTCACCATCGGGGTGAATGCCCTTAGTAACCTCATGCCCGTTATGGTTGTACTGCGGCAATGCGCCTGCAGGACTGTTTCTTGGACTGCTCGAACCGTTTTGATGTGAATGTCTGCGTGGTTTCTCCGTTGTGTATTCGCGCGACGTGTACTCTCGCGACGTGTGCCCTCTCGCAGTGTGCTCCCGCGACGAGCGCGAATGTTGGCGTGCCATCGTGACTGTGTGTATGTGTCAAGCGCAGGGTAATCAGGCAGTCGTTGTGGAGGCTATAAGAGCAGCTCAGCAGTAAATATAGCGTTTCAGGGCGAGCGCAGTAGGTGCACCCAGCGCTGTTGTGGAGGATCAATTAACGAATTGCGGTGGGCCCTACTAAGACAATATAAAGAACGGGCTGGACGGGCTGGGTGAGCCAGACGTGTCTCGACAGGGGTAGCAGCGGGTCGTCATGGCGGTGGACGTTTAATTCCTTGTTATCGAATCGTGGAGGGCCCGCTGCATCGCTGGCACCTGTCGATTTGCGCACGGTGTTGCTTGATCATAACACAGCCTCGCAGCTCTCTATTTGCCAAACGCCGCTCGTTCTGCAGCAGCCTGCCACCACTCGTGCATCAACAGTGACTCTCCGCAACGTTCGATTCGATGTCCAGCGTGCCTACGCTAGGATTATGCCCTTTGCTTGTTTTGAGTAGGTGCACGTCACCAAGCCTCAAGGTGATGCTTGATGACCCTTGGCTTGAGAGCTGGACTTGGTTCTGGAACGCACGCGCCGTGATGTCACCGGCCCGAAGGGCGTGACACTCCGCACATTCAGGGTTTCGAGCAGCCTCGCAGACGCTCCGATCTCCACTTTCGAAAGGAGGCTGCAGGCACCTCGCGGGTCGGATCAGACGGCTCTCGTTCAGCCGGGGAAGAACACAGGAAACCGCAACTGGGTTGCCCTACCGAGTCTGCAACCCGCTCGAACGCGTGCAAAGGCTCTTCAAAAACCGGGCGTCGATCTCCACGCGTTGTTCCATGCATTTTCCTCATCTCTCACATTCTATAAACGCATCCCATGAGATTATAGATTTTGTCGCGATTCACAGTCTCTCTTGACTTCACATCTCTGCCTACCAGCCATGTCTCCATTCTTGCCTTGTGAAACTCGCTCCGCGTGCGCGTGATTTGGCGTTATCGCAGGTGCGGCGCGTGCGCGCCCGGCGTGATGATCGGCGTGATGGCAACTGCGACTCATTCATCAACAACCTCTTTCTCCATCTTTCTCCCGTCCTGAATCTACTTTCAGTACAATAAGATGGTCTACTCTTCTCGTTGGGCGCTGTGCGCTGCTATGACAAGCGCGACTGCGCTACAAGTCCCTCTGCTCTCGTCAAACAACCAGGCACTACTCGGCCACCCATCAGGCTCGAAGCCGCTCGTCAACTCGACAGAACTGCAGGACTTGATCAGCGGAGACCGCCTATTGACTCGCGCGAAGAAACTGTTTGAGATCGCGAAGCTTGGAGAGGAGGAGTACAACCACCCTACCAGGGTCATTGGCAGCGCCGGTAGGTCAATGCACGTGCACCTGCCGCTCAACAACTGATCATCCGAAGGACATCTTGGAACACTCTCCTACATCTACGAAAGCATTCTGCAGCTTGGAGACTACTACACCATCTCGAACCAGAGCTTTCCTGCTGTCTCTGGCAATGTGTACGAATCACGACTCGTGCTTGGAGCTGATGTACCCAAGTCGGCCGCACCAATGGGCTTGACTCCGCCTACCAAGAACAAGGAGCCAGTCCACGGAGATGTTGTTCTGGTAGATAACGAGGGCTGCCAGCTTTCCGATTTTCCAGACGCGGTTGCTGGCAACATTGCTTTCATCAAACGTGGAGTGTGTCCTTTTGGAACCAAGTCAGAGCATGCTGGCCAGAAGGGGGCTATCGCTGCCATCGTATACAACTACGAGAATGATGCGGTTTCCGGTACCTTGGGTACGCCGTCGCCAGATCACGTTGCTACATTTGGTCTATCTGGCGAGGAGGCAGCGCCTGTACTAAAGAAGCTCGAGAAAGAGAAGCGCGTCGATGCCATTGCATACATCGATGCCGAAGTTCAGCAGATCTTGACAGTCAACATCGTTGCCCAGACCACAGAGGGCGATCCGGAGAACTGCGTCATGCTTGGTGCCCACAGCGACAGCGTCGCCGAAGGGCCCGGCATCAACGACGACGGATCCGGCACGATCTCGCTCCTCGAAGTTGCCACACAATTGACAAAATTCAACGTCAGCAACTGTGTCCGCTTTGCTTGGTGGGCTGGCGAAGAGGAGGGTCTTCTCGGCTCCGACTACTACGTGCAATCGTTGTCCGAAGAAGAGAACCAAAAGATCCGCCTCTTTATGGACTACGACATGATGGCCAGCCCCAACTTCGCCTACCAGATCTACAACGCCACCAACGCCCTGAACCCCAACGGCTCTGAAGAGCTGCGTGATCTGTACATCGACTGGTACGAATCGCAAGGCTTGAACTACACCTTCATTCCATTCGATGGACGCAGTGACTACGATGGCTTCATCCGCAACGGTATTCCTGGAGGAGGTATTGCCACCGGAGCGGAGGGTATCAAGACTAAGGAGGAGGCGGAAGTCTTCGGCGGCAAAGCCGGCGACTGGTACGATCCTTGCTACCACCAGCTTTGCGACGATGTTGGTAACGTGAACATGACTGCTTTCGTTGTCAACACAAAGCTCATTGCGCACTCGGTTGCTACGTATGCTGTCTCACTCAAGGACTTTCCCAAGCGTGAGACCACGGCTGCGTCGCAAGCGTACAGGGAGATGACGAAGTACCACGGCAGTAAGCTGTTCATCTAGGTGGGAGCAGTGGATGGTCTCGGCTCTGAGGCTGGAATGGCAATGTATGACATGGACAGTGATGTCTTCAACACTGATCCGTGTGCCAAGTCGTTCTGGATTATCTGCTAGACACAGCTCAAGCGTCTGGCACACGGTTATGCCTTACTTAGCATTTATAAGAGCATTTCAGCATGTATCTAGTATGGGTAGAGATGTCTGTCGCATTCAAACACAAGTATTTGAATCTCAAACCCCCAAAGCTGCAGTCAAGGGGCTGCGATGCATGAAGCCATCTCAATACCATTTAGCTGCCAGCTTCTCCATCAAGTCACGTCGATTTCAATTTGAAATTGCTAGCCATCACCAGAAATCTTGGTAATATACCCTCTCCAGTTTCCGTGTTGACGTGCACACGTCCCGCAACTCAGCCTGCAGCCGAGAATCGTTCAACACCACCCAGACGCGGGTTAAGGTCAATATTGAGTTTGAATCTAAAGGCATGGACAGACGATGATGGGATGCAGTTGATGAGCATGTGTAAGATATATTTGTGTACGCAGAAAGCAATGAAGTCGGGGTATGTCTATGTGGCAAGATTACGCGCAAAGAATTCGGCTACATCGTAAAATAGCAAAGTGAACTCTAAAATCGTTTGACGAGCACCGGGGTAGAAGGGTATCAACTGGGAAGCCAAGCGCCTGAAGACCAACAATCAGGGAAAGAAACGCCTGTACAGTGTCTTACTCAGCCGGCTCGAATAAGAAGAACAAAACCACGTTGAGACCTCAGTGTCTCCTCCTAGGGCTACAGGGATCGTGACCATCCTCGGAATCAGTCTGGTACTCGTCAGTGTACAGCGCTTGCTGCATGCGGTGGCTCGCCTGCTGCGGATAAGAGACATTCGCCTGTGGTTGCGGGAAGTTATGTCCGACGCCAGGGCCACGAGCTCTCGGCAGTGGCTGTCCCATGTTACGGGCACTCGGCAAAGCCTGGCTCACATTGCGCACATCCCACAAGTCAGCGGAGGGTGCAGTGGGCATGAAAGGTCTGTTTGCGTGCGAAGACGATGGCCGGCGCGGCTCGCGGGCTTGTGGCAGGTCGGTGCGAGTAGTATTGTTGTAGAACGATACAGGGGGTTGGCGTGGCTCGCGACGCGGTTCGCGTGGTTCAGGAGCAGCGCCGCGTTTGCTGTTTGACCTGATCAGGTCCGGGCGTGCCTGGCTGGAGAGACTGTTGCGGCGAGGCACGGGCTGGTCGTAGTGCCTCGAGTCTGACTGCTGCTGCTGGAAGGCAGGTGGCTGCTGTTGGTACAACTGCTCCTCCCGTTCCCTAACCTCTGCTTCTGCACGCTCTTTGCGCATTTGACGGGCTTCGGCATCGATGAGCTGTTGTTTGGTAGCTTCTGTAGCAGATATGCGAACAGAGTTTCTGCGAGACGGTGCGGCTGGTTTGGATGTCTGTGACATCTTTCTTGCGGCCTCGCGCGCCGCGGCTTCTCGTGCTACAGCTTCTTTCGCTGCGGCCTCTTTTGCGGCTTGGGCCGTGTGGTCTTGTCGCCGTCGCTGCTCACGCCCATCTGTGCGTCCGGCGAAGGTTTTGCTCGCTCGCTCTTCGGCACGGCTAAAGTGAGCACGTTGGTTCTCCTCGCTCACTGAGTTGGCGACAAGTTCGCGGTCAGCGGCTTCGTGCTGCTTCCGCTGCTCATCGTGTCGCCGCCTCTTGTCCTCGTCACGCCCCGTGATCTCAGGCGTGTACGAGCCATTGTTGCGCGAAGCCCTCGGCGCAACCTCAGTCGTGCGGTACGGACTGGCAGGGCCACCAGCTTGACCGAGGGTGGTGTTGATCTGAGCTGGCATCGCACTGGTATGAGGGGTATGGTGTATGACAGGACGGGTACCGCTGGATGTGGCGGTTGTTCCTGTTGCTAGGCTTGGTGTATCGTAGTCGCTAGAGTTGTGATAGACGTGTGACAGGCGGCTGGAGCTCGGGATGGATTCGTCTGGTGATGGGTGGCGATAACGACTTGACTGGGTTCGGAGGTGTGAATTCAGAGACGGATGCAAGATCTCAGGATATCCGGTTCGGACAGCATGAGACGCCTCAGAGCCACCGGACTCGAAGGCGGAATTAGATCCTGCTGACTCGCGTTTGCTCTTCCCGGTGGTGATGGAGAAGTATGGTTTGCCCTTGTTGACAGTGAGGTCGATGTGGATCTCAGGTTTTAGAGATTTGATAGATCCATCCCTCGTCGACGGTCTGCTTGACGCCGAAGGTCGACGGGCCTGTGTGCTAAAGCTGGGCGTGATCGGGCTGCTCGCGATGGGTGACGAAGTCGGATCAGGGTACTCGGTCCGACGCACTTCCGCGTTGGAGCACATCTTGCCTCGCCGCCTTCCTCGCTCACAGAGTGAGGTGTCCTGAAACTTGGAGCGACGTCCGTCCGAGCGGACGTATATCTTCTCGTCGACTCGACACATGGGTGAGATGGACCGCTGTAGCAACCAGTAAACAGGAAGACGGTATGGTATAATAGCCTGCGTTCTGGGTATGGCGGATCAGAAATAGGATGTGATGCTGGAGTCTGCTTGATGACGATGATCTGAATTCGAGTCCTGATCAGACGTGCGCGGACACAAAGAAGGAGTGTCCAGTAGTAAAGGTGTTGTGAGACTGAAGCTCTGATAGGTACAAGTAGGAAGTATCGATGTAACTAAATGTTGCTACCGATCTTGGAGGACTTGTGTGATGTTCAGGGTATCAGGCAGTAACCCTCGTATTCTGCTGTATTTCGAGGCCTGGATGACGAAGCAACTGAGACACTTCGTAAGTACAAAAGTGTGGACACAAGTATTGAGGGACAAGGCGTACCAATAGCAGAACGAGTAAGAGAGGCGAGGTGTCAAAGCAAGCTGGTGGTAGTACAGTAGAAGGCTGCAGCGGGTTATGCAGGAGTCAGAGCCAATCGATCAGCCTTGCAAGGCCGAATGAGGTGTGAGTGTGCCGACGGGCCTGATTGTAGCCTGAAGTGCACACTAGGTGGAATGGATGGTGAAGAATAGCGGTGGATCTGAGGGAACATCTTCGCATAAGAACAGATCAGAATGGAAGGCCTCAGGAGCGGGTTTTGCGACTTGAAAAAAAGAGGGCCGAGCGTTTTGGGGTCCAGCGGTGAATGGCTTTTGCGCTGCTGCACAGCCCGGACAATGGAGACCAGCCACAACGGATGCCTTACCAGCGGCCGCAGACTTGCCTGATTGTGAAGGAGACGAGCATGGTTCTTCAGAAAATCCAATTTTCCAAGAATCATCGAGCTCTTCCGTGCGCCCTTTGTTGCGGTTGGTCGCCAGAATGTCTCCGACTCGATGGGCAGCAATCAACAGCCGGTGCTGAAGCACGCATTTCCAAATCTGCCAGTAACATCTCGACACTCGGTGCCCAAGTCGGTGCGGACCGCGTGCTCATCAGTTACGACGCGCTCGAGCGCGTCTAAACGCCTGTTTGCCTGTTTGCCTGCGATGCTAGTGATGCGAACTATTGCGCGAGTCCAGTGATCAACTGCACGGTCGGTGCGTGAAGTGTGGAGGCTATGCAGGCCTTTCACCCTGCACACACACACGAGTCGCTCCCGTCAGGGACGTAGGACTGGCGATCTGCGCGTGTGCGCCCAATGCCCGACCCATATTGCTCTGTTCATGAAATACGAGGGTGGGACTGGGTGATGGGACGGAAGGATGCAGCGCTCTGCCGTTCATTTGCTGGTGGGGCAGACGAGCGCTAGCGCCCGTCCTGCGGGAGACGCGTCGTGCGTGCGTGCAGACCTCACTTGGCCGCCGCACTTGCGACGTACAATCTTTGGACAGCAGAATTTTCGTCTTCAGCGCCCTCGTCATCAGTGTTGAGCAAGTCGGCGCGATACGGTCTTTCGATGCGGATGTAGCAGGCAGCAAGTTGAGCGCGCATGAGCAGCCACTGCCTCGTTGCCTTGAGCCAGCCCATCTGGGGAAGAAGTGACTTGGCTTGACGATTCACAGCTTTTCTTGAGACCGCCCGTCACCCAACCAATGATTTCTTCGGCGATGTCTTCATGCGCACATCCGAGTTTGCCTTTGCTGCTGATTCGCGTTCTGGTCGAAGGCTGCTTACAATGAAGATACCGAGAGCGCGAGTACTGCAATCACTGCTACCGGCCTCATGAAGAAGACCAGACGCACGGGTCACACTAGCGTCTTTAACCGTTTTGTGGCGGTCGGGTCGAGTCACCCAGTCATCCCAGTTTTCCGCAACTCTACAGCCTTGCTAGGCGGTCAAGGTTTATGCGGCCGTTCGCGCAGTTCTGGTGCCAAGGTATCCTGACCAAAAGCGACACTTCCTCAATTGCCGCTCTGATCTTGCAACACCGCTCAGTGCGAATGGCACGAATTGACCTGATGTTTGACGGGACAGGAGGGAACCTGCTCCATAGCACTGCCGAATCAACACCACACTCACGACACAATAGATGACGATCTTGTAAATGCGCAAGACTTGGCCAGTCCACACTCAGTGTCATCTATGCGTTGTCAATGCACTCTGCTGGTGCGGAACTCCATGTGGCTTGCTTTAACCACTTTGGCGGCCTCTCAACCGTCTTTATGAACGGCAAGTACACGATCATGTCGAGATGTCTTACAACCTGCAGCATATCGCATTTCATGTCTTCGACTACTTTCCACACGCATGGAAAAGTTCTAAACTCCGCCGGTCTCGATTGGCATCGCCCCAAGCCACATGCCGGACGCCTGAAGGCTGGCTGAGTGGCTCAGCAAGCGCCTTGATACCAAAGACCCGTTCATTCATGACTCCGACCGCCTCGTTGCACTATGATGCTTGGCTATGCGATCTAACCGTACGACAAGCGCTGTTTAGCGGACGCTTCCCACGCGAAGTGGAGCGCGATATGCGAACTCCAGCGACGGACTCAGCCTTGCGTGCTTGGCTGGACTTCATACGCTGGAGTATCGCTCGTCCATGTCCGGAACATGACCGTCGCAGATCTGGCAGTGCACCAACCCTAGACCCCCCTCAAGATCCCCCGGGCAGACCTTGATGATTTCACACCCGCCCCTGCTCTTTGTGGCTTCGGTCGGAGTAAGAGCGCCCTCGTCATCAACCGCGGTAATCCTCCAAAGTAATGAGCAGTAGGAGCATTTACCGCCCGTAGCGTCATTGTCCCAGGTAAATGGACTTATCATGCAGTTCTTCGGTCTTCGCAATATCGGAGGTGGACTCACATGCATCCTCACAGCAGATCTGCCTTGCTGACATGCTGCATGCAAGCCTCCCTTCACAGCCTCGTCGTGAGCCTATCGGATCACAGAACACTGATATTGACAACCCTTGTCCAGCTGGGGGCTTGAGGCCAAGATAATTCCCGTAAGGCTACAGCGACGTCCCTGCATATCTGTATACTCGACAGCGAACTGGCTTTTCGCGGCACAGCAAGACGTCATGTCCAGGCGATGGCGAGGGGGCGATGGCGAGGGGGGATCGCGGAGCGAGGGGGCTCGCAGAACGAGCAGGGGGGCTGCACAGCAGCACAATCCTGCATTTCCTGAAGGGTAGGCAGGCTGCATTGAAGCCGGAAGCTGGTTGCGCGCAGCTGCACGCGAGACAGAGCCGGCGCGGGTGTGAGTGTGAGTGTAGAATTGGATATAGCCCATCTTCTACGTACGGAAATAGTTCGGCATGGACTATACCCGCCGTGACTCGGTGTAGTCATTGTGGCAGCGACGACTGGAAAGGTAGCACGCGAGCTCACGTTTCCCTAACAGCCTAGCAAGACACTCCCAGCCATCTCCTTCCCCAGACTCGGCAGCAGCAGCAGCAGCAGCAGCTAGCCTACCCACGCCTCGGGGTCGGTATGCAGAGCCAAAGCTGGGTCGAAGTGGGTCATAACGCACACCCTCCCCTGCGCTCAGGCGTATGCGAGTCGCCATCCACCCGCAAGGCACACATCCACATCCCCAGTCTCCGTCCGCGACGCGTAGGTCCGGTTTTCCATGCGCGGCGTCCACGCGCCAAAATTGATGCTCGGCTGCGATGCGGATCCGCACGGCTCCATCAACTCTGAGTATGGCGGGCGCACTCGATCCGTCTGTGCATTCTGCAAGCGGTGGCGGGTTGAGTCTGCGGAGGCGGAGGGGAAATCGGATCAGGGCTATTCGCGAAAGCTGTGGGTGTGAAGTTGTAGTCCGTGTACGGGTCCGTAGCCAGGCAATGGTAACGAATCGAGTTGTGAAAAGGGAAAAGGGAAAGGGAAGAGGGAAAGGGAAAAGGGAAAGGGAAAAGGGAAAGGGAAGAGGGAAAGGGAAGAGGGAAAGGGAAGAGGGAAAGGGAAGAGCGACAGGGAAGAGGGAAAGGGAAGAGGGAAGAGGAAAAAGGGAAAAGGAAAAAGGAAAAAGGAAAAAGGAAAAAGGAAAAAGGGAAAAGTGAAGAGGCAGGGCAGAAGAGTACCAATGCAATGCATATACATACACCCACAACAACGCTACTCACTATCTAGTTACACTCCCATCCGCCGTCTACGCCGTCGCCTACGCCTACACCCAGCCAACCCAGCTGCGGCTCATAACGCGCCAAACCCTCACCTCTCCCGATCTCAAATCAGCCATGCGGAAGCTCTCGGGCTTGACTTTTTTGTGCTCGCGGCCCTGCTCCCAGACACGGACTTTCTTCTTCGAGCCATCCCACTCGACGACGACGCCGACGTGGTCAGGCCGACCGACGTCGACGGCGTACTTGGCGTGCATGGCGCCGACCTTGCCCTGGAAGCGGGCGTTGCGGAACGTGACGATGTCGCCGGGCCGGATCTCGTCGTGCGACTGGGTGGAAGCGTTGGCGAGGTTGGCGTACACGAGGGCGCCGTATGCGCGCGTTGAAACGGGCGCGAGGGCGTCCGGATGCGCCTTCAGCAGCTCGTCGACGAAGCTAAAGGGCGTGCCGGTGCCCACGACGCTGCCCTGTTTCGACTCGGCGTCTTTGCCGATGCGGCGGCCAAACTGCTCGTAGGCGCTCTCGAGCTGGTCCGGACGCAGGCGCGGCGGTGGAGGCTCCTGGCGCTGCTCGAGCTCGACTTCGGATGCGTTGGTGCTGTCGAAGCGTGCCGAGATGATGGTCTGTGAGTAGTCGAGGAACAGCACCGAGACCAGCTTCTCCACAATGTTGCCGGACTGCGACTCTTGCAGGTCGACGAGCACGTCCTTGCGGGCCTGGAGCGAGGGCGGCAGCGTCTTTGGCTTCGTCCACCAATGGGCCGAGGCTCCGACATCAATGTCGCCGGCCATGAAGTCTTGGCTGGTCTGAGGGCGCTGCTGGTCCATCGACACTCGACCCTGCAATGTCCGGCCAGCGTCAAGCGACTTCCTTGCGCCCATGGACGACCGCGGCTGCAGCTCTGCTTGCGGCTGCTGAAAGGGCACGCCTAGCTGCGGCGGTGGCGCCTGCGGCGGCGGTGGAGCGTGCAGTGGAGGTGGAGCGTGCAATGGCGGTGGAGCGTGCAACGGCGGTGGAGCGTGCAATGGAGGCGGGGCGTGGGGCGGAGGTGGCGGTGGTGCCCGCTCCTGCGGCAGCGGCGGAGGCGCTTGCATGTGAGGAGGAGCCTGAGGCGGCGGCGGCGGGGGTCTATCGTGAGACTTTCTGGGCGCAGGCGCCGAGTACAGGTCTTCGTCTTCAGACGAGTCGGCCGGCTGATGCTGGGGAACGGGAGGAGCGGCGGGCGGCATCGGTGGCGGCGGGCGGGTTTGAGGCAGCGGGGGCATGCCTCTAGGAACGGGCGGCGCTCCAGTGGTAGGCGAGGCTACTGCCTGTGAGTTGTACCTGTAGGGATCGTACTCGTCGTCTTCTTCCTCCTGTGTTCGCGCAGGAGGAGGAACAGGGGGCAGAGGAGGCGCGCCGCGAGGGGCATCCATCGATGGCCGACTCGGAGGATCCATCGATGGCCGACTCGGGGGTTGCTGCGGAGGAGGCGGCGGTACAGCACGATGGGCTGTTGGGGGAAGTGGAGGGATGCCATGCGGTATGGTGGGAGATCCGCCAGCAGTGCTTGCGTCTAGGCTTGGCTCGCGGGCGTGGGACTGGAGGGCATCCTTGTGGGCGTCTCCTGAAGCAGTGTCCGTGTCGTAGTCGCCCTCGTAGTCGGTCTCGTGGTCGAGCTTCCTCACCGGCAGCTCGGCACGGTGAACACCCGGTGCGGCAGTCGGTGGCGGAGGCGGGGGAAGACGGGCAGACGGAGACGTGGGGCTGGCCAGGGGGATGGGCGGTACCCGACGATCAGGCGAATCGGTAGTCTGCTCTCCGCCAAAGTAGGAGGCACGCTTTGGTGGCGGTGGGAATGGCGGCGGGCTTCTGGGCGACTGGACCACGTCCGTCAGCTCGTCGCCAGACTCCGAGCCTGGGCTTGGCGAGGCAATCGGCGGCAGAGGCGGCGGGACCGGTCGAGCTACGACGATCAGCAGTTGTTGAAAGCAGGTGTTGAGAGCAGTGGACTTTGAACGTACAGGCGGCGGGCACTGGCGGCGCCGAGCGATCGGCAGTGGGCGCTGGCGGAGGAGCAGGTCGTCCTGGGCGTGGTTAGCAATTGCACGTTGCGCGTCACAAGTCCCAGTCAGTCTGCGGCACGTACTCAGCACGCTGACAGTCATGACATACTCCGAGTCGCCGTCAAAGGCCAAGTAGGTCTTTGACACGGTCTCCGAGTACGGCAGCTGGAGGTGTTTGAGAAGAGGGAGGCTGTCGGGGTTGATGGGTTTGCGAGGAACGAGGTGCTTACGGTCTTGCGGCACAGGCGGTGCGCCGTCGCCGGTTGGTGCTGTCGACATGGCCTGCGCCGTCACGTCCTCCATGTCCGGCAGCGCGTTTGCTGCGTGCGCTCCAGTGACGGGGTCATGGGCCTCGTCCTCCCTCGCAACAGCCAGCTGCTTGTTCTCTGGCTCGGGGCTCCTGACGGGCATGCCGGGCATGGCGAACATGGCGACGCGCTGCTGCGGCGCGTGCGCGTCTTCGGCGTCGTCGGCCTTCCTGCTGTCGGCAGTCGACTTCTTCTTCTTCGGTGGCAGGCTGCCCATGGGCATGCCGCCAAACATGCCGGGCATGCCCATGCCGCCGCTCATCTTGGCCATGCGCTCCCGCAGCTCCAGCTTGCGCCTGGTCTCGGCGTCCATTTCATCTTCCTCTTCGTCGTCGTCTTCCTCTTCCTCGCCAGGGTGCTGCTCGCCGCCAGCATCAGGCTCTCGTGTCGCAGCCGGTGCTCTTTGTGTCGCAGCCGGTGCTCTCTGTGGCACAGGCGGCGGATGGCCAGCTGTGCGCTTGTCGTCGTCGTCGACGCTGGTGGAGTCGGCCTGGTCCTCGGTCTCGCCGGCGCCGGACTGGTCGGCATCGTTGGCGTCACTGTGCAGCTCGCGGTCGTGGTGCAGCGACTCGGGCGCCTTGATGTCGTGCGGGGTTCGCGGCGGGCGAGCGTGGTCGGTGGAGGCGCGTGTGGCGGAGCCGGCGCTGACGACCTTGTCGAGCTCCGTATCCTCGCTGTCTTCGGCGGGGCCCTCGTGCGACTCGAGTCTCTTCTTCTGCACCGGTCTCCTCGGCTTCTCCTTGGGCTGCATGGCGGCGGCGGCCCTCTCTGCCTGCTCCTGCTGCTGCTTCTGCAGCAGGGCGATGCGCTCCTTGAGGCTCAGTTTCGGCCCCTCGTCTTCGGCGTCGTTGGGCTGGGTGCTGGCGCCCGTCAGACCCGACCTCTCGGCGGCGTCCTGGTCTTGCGCCTGCCGGTCGGCGATCTCGGGGTCCTCGTCGCGCCGGTATGTCTTGACCTGCGGGGCCTCCTTGGGCGGCGGAACGTACGCATTGCGGCTCGGGGGAGGTGCCACAAAGGGCTTCTTGACAAACGTCGGCGGCGGGGCAGAGGCGTGGAAGGGCTGGATGGGGGCGGCGGCGGGCTGGTTGAAGGCAGCAATGCGGTCGCGGAACGCATTCGACTTGGCGGCGACGGGCGGGGGCTTCTTCGCGGGGGCAGCCGCTCTTGCGGCTTCTGTGGGCGACGGCGCGTCCTCGGGCGACCGGAGGCTGCTCTGCGCAGAGCGAGGGGACGGCGGCGACAGGACGGCAGACGGCGGCGACAGGACCGCGGACGGCTTGGGCTCAGCAGCGGTGGGCGGGAGCTGCAGCGGCGGCGGCTGGGGCTTGGGCGCTTCAGGCTCCTCGGGGCGCCCCGGCTCGGGCGCGGGCGCAGGCACAGGCTCAGGGCCGGGCTCGACTTGCTGCTGCGAGATCACAGGCGTCGAGGGCGCCGACCCGGCTGCAGGCTGCTCCAGCGGCTGGTACCGTGATGCGCGGTTGGGCCGCGGCGGTGGCTGCGGCTCGAAGCGCTCGACAAAGTTGCGGGGGAAGAGGCCGTCGTGGCTCGTGCCCGCGTCGTCGGTGTACTCGCCCACGTACCAGTCGGCGTCCTCTTCCTCGGTGACGGTGATGATCTGGCCGGTGGTGAAGCTCAGGTCGTCGTCGTGGGGCGACGAGTAGTCGTAGACGGCCCTGACCTTGAACATGGTGGGCGCCATTGGCAGCTCGCGCGCGGCAAAACAGCTGCGGGACGCTCAGAGAAGACGGGCAATCAGAGTGCCGCCAGCGGACGCGGGTGTGCTGGGCGGGTGCTGGGCGGGTGCAGGCGGTGCAGGCGGTGCAGGCGGTGCAGGTCGATGCAGGCGGTGCAGGTCGATGCAGGTCGGTGCAGGTCGGGGTCGAGGTACTGCGGGCGCGGTGGAAGCTGGCGGTGCGTGCCGAATGACGCAGTGGCCGGGCGCGAGTGCAGCGGAGAGCTGGCTGGGGGCGGTGCACAGCGGACGGAATGCTCTGGTGCACCGTCTGGCTGCGGGCGAGAGGTCGAGGTCGGGGGCGAGGGCGGCGCAGGGTACCAAAGTGAAGAGGTGCCGGGGGCTTCGTCATGCAGCCCCTCGATTGATGATGCCTGTCGACGCTGGGCGCATAGATGTGCCGACCATGTATGCTTGCAACACCGCCCATCCCCGTCCACCGCCACACCACACGATGCCGCCCAAGTCTATCCTCAAGAAGACGGGCCCGCCCATGACGGAGCGCAACGGCAAGCCCGTGCAGCAGCGCCACCTAGACGTGGCGCTGCAGCACGCGAGCATTCTCGAGCAGCGCAAAGCTGCGGAAGCGCAGGTGCTCGACTCGATCATGACGCTAATCGATTTCCCTCCCTCACCAGACGCAGATGCCAGGCGGCCCGCGGCTGCAGACGCGCGCGACTTCACCGACGCCGTCGCCGCCTTCCAGCCGGCCGACTACGACGCGCTCATCGAGGAGCGCAACATTGCCGACAAGTGCGGGTACGCGCTGTGCCCCCGGCCCAAGATGCGCGCGCCGTCGACGGCCCGCAAGCAGTTTGTCGACACGGACCGGGGCGTAGAGATTGTAGAGCGCAAGGTGCTGGAGGTGTGGTGTTCCGCCGACTGCGCGAAGCGGGCGCTGTACGTCAAGGTGCAGCTGAACGAGGAGCCCGCGTGGCTGCGCACAGGGGCCCACGGCGACAAGCTGGAGCTCATGGTCGACAACGGGCCGGAGCTGCGCACAGCACTGCCCGCGCGAACGAAGCAGGCTGCACCGCCGCCCGCGAGGACAGCAGAAGAGGCCGACGTCGAGGATGCATGGGCCGCGCACGCCAGCGCCACGGCGGAGCTTGCGCTGGAGCGCGGGGAGAAGCCAGGCGCCGTGCCCAAGGCCAGCGGCAGCCTGGTGCAGGACACGGTCACGGAGCGCGAGTCCAGCGGCGCGCCGCCACAGCCACCGACGCTGCCTGCGGGCTGCACCATGGCCATTGAAGGCCACGTCCCGCGACACAACCGCGCAAAGGACGAGGCCGACGACGACGACGACGACGGGCAGGACTGGGACAGAGATCTCAACGGGTGAGGCTGCGTTTGGTGAGGCTGCGTTTGGTGAAGACGAACATGTCCCGGCAGCACAAACAGCACGGCGCACAACGGGCAAGGGGCGCAGAGAGCTGCAGGTCAGCGGCGTAGAGCCAAAGGGCAGTGGAGTTGAAAACACTGTAATCACAACTGCAACACCCATGGCTGCTGTTCATAGCACTATAATCAATACACGCGTAGACAACCACTACACAGTCACTACACAGTCACTATACAGTCACTACACAGTCACTACATGTTCACTACATAATCACTACAGTCACTACATGTTCACTACAGTCACTACATGTTCACTACAGTCACTACATGTTCACTACAGTCACTACAGTCACTACAGTCACTACATAATCACTACAGTCACTACACAATCACTGCACAGTCACTGCACAATCACCGCATAACCACTCATTGCCGGATGCTGCGCCGTCGACGGTCGGAGTTGCGGGAGTGCCTCGGGTCTGTGCGCACTCGTCTTCAGAAATGTCGACGGCTGCTGCACGCGGGCAACACCGTTATTGACGCCCTCGACGCCCTCGACGCCCACACGCGGCTTCGCCATGGCCGTCCCCCGCGTGACCCGCAACAGGCTCTCGCCGACGGCGCACCTGCTGCGCAACTCGCGCCTCTTCGCGCTGCCCAACCCGCTGCCGCGCCCCGTCGTGGGCGAGACGACGGGCGCCGGCGTCACCAAGGCGTCCGACTCTGCGACGCTGCCGTACCCGACGCACCAGGCCATCACGACGACCAAGAGCTCGCGCGCCCGCGGCGACTGGGGCCTGAAGCGCAACCTGCCCGCGCGCTCGCACCTGCTGCAGACGAGCGACCCCGTGCTGCGCATCGCCCAGCTCGACACCATCGAGGACGTGACCGACTTCGACTCGGCCGCCGACCATGTGCGCACCCGCCAGAAGTGGGAGCAGATGGCCGTGCCCATGATGCGCCACGTCGCCGGCCCCGATGTCACCGGGCCGGCCCCGCCCAGCGCCTTTGAGCCCCGCGACGACACCACCTCGTACCGCCGCGCCGGCCTGGACGAGAGCGGCCTGTTCCTGCGCGCTCTGCGCGAGAACAAGCGCGCCCGCGAGTACCGCCAGTGGCGGGCCGAGGGCCGCGAGCAGCAGTTCACCCCCTTCCAGCCGCCGCCCGTCAGCGGCGACGTCCACAACACGCGCCGCTGGAAGCACGACGGCCCCTGGCTGCCCGGCCAGAGCGCCGACGACTTCTCCGCCTACCTGGCCAAGGAGATTGCGAAGCGCCGCCGCGAGTTCAACGAGCACCTCGTCGAGTTTGTCAAGAACGAAATCTACACGACCCGCCAGCTGGCCGCCGCCCGCGCCGGCGACCTCGCCCCAATGGACGAAGCCGAGGCGCAGGCCTGGCAGGCGGCGCGCGAGAAGGAGTGGGCCGCCATGACCCCCGACGACGTGGCCGCGGGCATCAAGGCCCTGCGCAAGGAGACGGCCCTCGACCCGCTGCGCTCCAAGCTCGTCACCAAGCTCATCACCCCCTTTCTGCGCCTCCCGCCCGTCAGGGACAAGAACAGCCGCTACCAGCAGCACGACTCGCGCCGCGACTACGACAACTACATCATCGACCCCGAGCGCGCCCCGACCTCGACCCACCCCTCGGCCGGCCTGGGCTACCTGCGCACCCGCGCCTACCTCGCCTCGCACCCCATCCTGGGCCCGCAGGCCAGCCCCGCGCCCGTCACCTCGCGCGTCCTGCAGCCGCGCCTGACCGCCTTCAGCAGGGACAACTACGCCCGCCTCGGCGTCGGCGGCTTCGTCACCCTGGACCAGCACCTCGGCCAGACGGGCTCGCGCGCCGACCACCACGCCGTCGTGCGCGACGTCGAGACCATTGACATCACCACCCCCGGCGGCAAGAAGATGCCCGTCAACCCGCTGTTCGCAGCCGTCTCCAACGACGGCCGCGTGCACCTCAAGGTCCGCCGCGCCTCGGGCGCCGAGGCCGCCGTCGCCCGCGGCGCCCTAAACGACGTCACGCCGCCGCTTGAGCAGGCCGGGCAGGGCATCGAGTTTGGGAGTCGGAGGAGGGGGTTCAAGGGATTTGCGCGACCCGGCGAGAAGAGCGGCGTGCGCGCGCTGGACGAGCTCGGTGCTGCGGGGAGGGCGGACGGGGCGAGTGAGCTGCTCGAGACGAGCGCGCAGGCGCGGCTGTTCCAGGACTTTGTGCGCGCGCCCCGTGCCGATACGGCGACGGAGCCGTTGTAGAGCGTGCCTGTGTACTTTTATGGTGCTAGTGTACTTGTATAGTCGTACTCGCTCGAGCGGGATTCTTCACCACCTCTTCTCGCCCCGTCGAGTCTTGTCACCACTTTGTGCTAGTCTTGCCACGATTTCGTAGTAGTCTTGTCACCACTTTGTGCTAGTCTTGCCGCCGTTTCGTAGTAGTCTTGTCGCTATTTCTTATTCCTTCTCAGTTCGCACTCAAACCACCATCTTCCCCTCCCCCCATCTTCCACCTCACCTCAACTCACCTCAACTCACCTCACCTCACCTCACCTCACCCCGCCTCACCCCGCCTC
>NW_022984842.1:38092-60647 GCF_010094145.1 Didymella exigua CBS 183.55
CCTCACCTCACCTCACCTCACCTCACCTCACCTCACCTCACCTCACCTCACCTCACCTCACCCCACCTCACCTCACGGGCCTGTCTTCCGCACAGCCGTGTCCATGCCCTTGTCCTCGACACGCACACGGCGCGGGTCGTCTCCATCGCCATCACCCGGCGCGCTCGCAGGCTCGAGGGGGTCGCGGATGAACAGCTGCGCCTTTACAAACGTGCTCCACACCTCGTCCATGCAGCGCGACTCCCACTCGCACTCGTCATGTACGCGCACACCATCGTATCTGCCGCGCGCCACTCCCACGCATCAACCTTGTCGTCGTCCGCGTCCGCGTCCTGCAGTGTGAACGCAAAGTCCCCGTCGTTGACGAGCGCTCTGAAGCCTTCACCAGAACAGCGCGGCGAGCATGAGCGGCCACGGCTGCTTGAGCAGGAACGCACAATTGCAAACGACACTCGACAGCGTTGTGGCGAGGCGCTGGATGAGTTGGCCATGTTGCTATTCGTTCAGTCAGCGTTCTCTGTCCCGTCTTTGGCGTTCTCTGTCCCGTCTTTGGCATTCTCTGTCCCGTCTTTGGCGTCGAAAGGGCAATGTTTGAGTTTTGCGTGGTGCATGCAAGACACTGGCCTTGCACTTTGTGAGCTGCTGTTGCAAACACTTACGAAATACTCACCACACGGTGCATTCTTTGACCACAAGACCAACGTGTCGCGAGCAAGGCTGGCCAACACCTCACCTAGGCTGGGACGCCCGGGATCCAGGCGCACATGATTGTCTTCGCCGGGCGTCAACAAGAGCTGCATCGACAGCCTGTTGTTGCTGGCATACCTGTCACTGAACCGACCATGGAGCAAAAGGCTGCTCGACCGGTCGGCTCCAGGTCGCACCAATTGGGGTGACGTGGTATCGTGGTGACCACGTGTCTGTCCTGACATATACCGGTGCGATCACCACAAAGTACTTCTGTCTTGGTGCCGGCGACTGAAATGCTGTAGACCGTGCTACGCTCCAGCGTGGTCCTGGGGTATTTTCCACTTGGACCGGGCACATCACAACTGTGGTCAGGGCCGGCGCCTTGTCCCAGAATAGAGATAGCAGATCTGTCCCAGAATAGAGATAGCAGATCTGTCCCAAGCGAAGCTTCGCTCGTGTGCTTCAACACCGTCTTGAAGAACTTTTTGGTAACCTTGAAGAGCTTTTTGGTAACCTAGAAGAGCTTTTTGGTAACAGAGGAAACACTGGCGGATAGTCGAGCATTTTAGGTAACGACGACATGAGTCAGCACATTTAGGCGGAAGCAGACAAGTGCCCATTTGTTAGCAATTTTGTAGCATGCAGACGATCTCGCTTCGGTCGTCATCACTGACCATCAATAGGCACCCTGTAATATGGCCTGGGCAGATTATCACAGTACGGCACAACAATTACCTCCCGATCATCCGTCATCCCGACCATACACTTCGTCATATCATGATGCGGTCTATTACTGACCCTGAGATCAATCTGTCCCGGCCCTTCAGACTGTACAGTCTCGTCGACTGCATCGCCGAGCGCGTTCAATGCCTTCTGCCAGCGCTCTTCGTCCTTGGAGCCGAGCTCAAGGAACGGCTTGCGCGGGGCGTCCAGCGGATGTTTGTAACCACGTGGCTCAGATCACATGATATACTATTGTAGCAGGCACTGCCCGGTGGGCAAGTGCACTTACCTGAGAGCTGAGAGCTTATGTAACACAACAACAGAACAACAGAACATCACACAACACGACAACAGATGGCAATACAACTGCTGATCACAGTCTCCGACCGACACTGCTCACGCAGTAACAAGATTGGGGCAGTGAGGCAGTGGCGTCGATGGGACCAGGCAGCCCGAATCCCTGGGCGATGATATCGTAGCGTGTCGTTTTATTGAGCTTGCTCGCTGGTCTAGCTGTCGTCGCATCGCCGTAGATCATGTCTTGGCTTGCGAGACTCATGCCCCAGACTTTGCTGTTGACGACCACAGTCAGGATGCGCAGATTGAACTTGTTGTACGTGTCTAGCTCTGCAATATGAAAGCCTGCGCTGCCGTCGCCCTGGATGTTAGGCACGAGTTTGCCACGGTCTGCAACGGCGGCACCGAGTGAGTAGCCCCAGCCGTTGCCTAGGAAGCCAAGATATCCGGTGATGTTCACAACGAGCGATGCGGATGCTTCGAGTAGTTCGCGCCCTGTCGGCTGCTTGAGCTCGATGCTGTGGCTTGCCGTGGAGGATTCGTAGCTTTGGATGGTGGCGAGAGGATGAAGAGACAGAAAAGAAATACACAATCTCAGGGTGAGGAGTGAGGAACGCAACAGTTACCAGAACACCGAAGGCGTTCCGTTACCCAGGGTGTTCCGCCATCAAGACCATATTGTGAGGTCGGTTCTCATGCCTTGTTGCGCGTTGACCTGCAGATGAGATGTGGGGTACCCCGCTTGCTATCGTTGCTTCCGCAGCTTGCTTCACCATCAACGTCAGAGTGCAGGGCCGTTTGCACAAGTCGAAGCTGCTAACTGTCGTCGGCTGTACGATCCAAATACACCTAGTTTGAAGTTCGTGGGCACGCTGTATGTGAAGGCTGTGTGGACGTTCTTGCTTATGATCTAGTATAGAATCTACCTTGGTGTAAGCATCGCCGGTGTCTCACAGCGAATTCACTCGCTCATGAGATCTACGCCGACGCCGTTCAGCGCCTCAACTGCCCATTCCGGGTACTTTTCTTTGTTACCGCTGTAGAGCTTGCTGAAGAAATCTTTCAGGAATTGCGGGTAACGATCTTCCAGGATAGCTTCTCTCGCTTGTCGCATCAGGTCAAGCTGATAGTGTACATTGTGCATGGTCAGAAGATGCGCGCCGGCAGTCTCCTTCGCTGTGACGTGGTATACGTAGGCTCGCGTGATGCCCAATCCGCCTTCTGATGTTGGTCGGCAGCAGGTACACTTGCAGCCTTCTTCAATCGGTCCAAAGTCTTCCGAGTAGATCACGTTGCGGAGATTGAGCGTGCCGCTGGCGGTGATGGCGTTACCAAAGCGCTGTGGACCGGTTAGTACGCATGTAGACCATACAACTAAGCACGACTTACAGCGGTTCTTGTAGGCCAGACGCAGTCGAACATATCTGCGCCAAGGGCTACTGATACGACCAGGTCTTCAGGATAGCCTATACCCATGACATATCGCGGCTTCTTCTCTGGCAGCAGTCCAGTGCAGGTGTTTACCACCTTACAATAGTCGCTCTTTGCCTCGCCTCCAGACAGGCCACCAATGGCTATTCCTGGTGTGTTCCTGGACATCATCTCGGCGGTACACTCCCGCCGCAGGTCGAGATCCAACCCTCCCTGTATGATGCAGAAGAGGTTCTGGCGTTCTGGGTACTTGTGCGCTTGTATACAGCGGTCGAGCCAGCGCACCGAGCGCTCCATGGCCTCCTTCATTCGCGCAAGATCGGGGGAGGTTGTTACGATGACGTCGTCGAGCTGCATCATGATGTCTGAACCAATCGAGTTCTGGAGAGACATGGAGTGCTCTGGCGTGAGCAGCATGGGCGAGCCGTCGTGAGGGCTGAGGAATCTCACGCCCTCTTCAGTTACTTTGGCGAGCTTAAGGAGCGACACCATCTGGAAGCTGCCGGTAGTGTCAGCCACGGTGCGTGCATCGACAAGGAGCGAGGAATCACCCACCCACCACTATCTGCACCAGTCAGTATGTCATCCTACTCTTGTGCATCATGTTTGTTTTGGGCAAGCACCTGTGAGGATATTATGCGTCCATGACTGCAGCTTGTGAGCGCCGCCTATGGTATCAAGAGTTGCCTGTCCTGGTTTGAGGCCTCTGAGAGCGTCAGAAGTTGCAGGAGCCATGGATGTTTGTGAAGTCTTACAGATGGTAGGTATTGTTGAGACACAATCGACAGCCTTGGTCTTCAAGCTGGTCTGGTGTGAGCCCTTTCAATGATCCCTGAGTCGCCACTGGCATAAAGATGGGGAGGGGCACAGGCCCGTGGGGCAGGTGCAGAGTTGCTGCGCGTGCTTTGGTGACCTGCGGGCGTTGTCAGTCTCCGTAATTTAACCCCAGAATATACTGACCGAGCATTTCCCAAGCAGCTCGAACCTAAGCGCTGAAGGCATAGGCGTCATTGTATGTTGTCTGCTCGAATGCCATGTTTCCAGAACGCGACTCACCGAACTCGCGTAACTCGCAAGGGCCCGCACTAACTACCGGTAGCGCGACGTCTTCAGCCTCATTGCTCTCTCTGCCTTTCTTCAGGCTGCGGCATCGAGTACATCCACAGCTTGGCGTCTATGCGTGCATAATCTTTTGCTGTACTGGAAGTGGCTATTGGTCGGCTTGGTTAGGATGCTCCCTCCATGTGGTTAGTTCTGTGATCCTGATCTTTCCGTCCGCTTAAGAACCGAATCGACAGAGGGCTGCAGCGAAAATCACTCTCTTGCATCCATGGCTAGAGCTGTGTAAAATCATTCGGGCTGTAGATCCAGAGATATGACATTGATCACCAAGTTTCCAAGGTCATCAGATATGCTTCAATCGTACTGTGATTTTTCACGCGTTTCTGTTGCATGTTCACAGTGCTCAGAAGGTGGGCCACCCTTCACCGGCCGTGACGACCACTACTGCTGTTGCAAACACACGACCCACGTGGAGATTCTAGAGAGAATCAAACTTGATATTCATGGAAGCACGTTATCACTCGTAGTTCCAGGAGCTATAATTCTGAAGTTGAAAACGTCACCGAGCAATAGCGCGCTAGTAACCATTACGGCTAGAGGCTCAACTAACTGAGGAAGTCGCATCTATTCCCTCCCATGCTTCAACCGTCAACAACACACTACCTGACGCGTTTTGAGTCCGCAAAACGAAGATTCTAGAGCGGAAATGAACTTCCAGCTGTCCGCACGCGGGATGCGGGGCCAGAACCAGGTGGCAGCCACTTCAGGCCATGCTTCGGTACTTCGGGCTATCCGGACCGGAGAACGGATGAATCCATAAGAACAGCGTCACCACTTTGCGCTGTTGCGACCTGATCATCAACGTCTGATGGACATGCCAAGCGAATCACCAGAAGGGAATCAGGCTGACAGCCCTGATCAAGCTAAGCCAGCGACTGAAGGTCTGGCCTGCAATGGCTGCCGCAAAGCGAAGCTACGCTGCTCACGAGATCGGCCGAATTGCTTGCATTGCCGAAAGACAGGTATGCGGTCGCTTACTAGACCCGTTCGGGAGCATATTTGATGAACTTGCCGCAGGTCTTGAATGCATCTACGAATCCAAACGGAACAAGCCAGGCTTGAAGCCAGGCGCAGTCGAGAACCTTCATCGCCGACTGGGTACATGATCTTTCAGCCGACCCCACCTTACCTACTGACCCGCGCAGATGAGCTTGAACGTCGCCTTGAAGAGAAAGATGCTAGTGAAGCAAGACATCCTGGAGGCGACGCTGACAATTCGACAGTTAGCGTCAGCAACGGCAGTGACGCTACAGCTCATGATGTATTGGCTTTATTGGCTAGAGAGCTCCCAAAGCTGGTGGGTCAAAACAAGACGCAGTCCGTCACGACACCTGCATTGAGCGAGCAAAGCTACAAACGTCGACGGCTAGACGACACCTCAGACGTCCCATCGTGGACTGGCGATGCTCCCACGTTACCAAGAGCTGACATGCTAGAAACAATCTTGACTGCTTACTTCACGCATGTACACCCTTGGATACCTATGATTCACCAGGGTCGATTTTTTGAGAGACTTGCCGATGAGACACGGCGTGACCAGCTGCTGATCATCCTCCATGCTATGGTCCTGGCAGCATCGAAGTTTGTACCTGGCGCGACTGTTCAGGTCTTTGAGCACACCAGGAAGTGGATTATCTGCAGCGCTATGGACAGCCTCTCGGTCGAAAATTTGCAGGCATTGACCATCCTGACGTTTAATGACTTCGGCGATGGAAACGCCGAGAAGACGTGGTCTGTCATCGGGTCCATGACGCGTACAGTCGAGTACGCTCAGCTTGCGCAAGAACAAGAAGAGGGTGAGCGGAGACCTTTTTCACAGCCCTTCGCACCCCTGCATCACACTGGCGACTGGACTGAAGTGGAAGAGAGGCGCCGAGTTTTCTGGAACATCTTCCTCCTCGATAGGTTATGCTCGGTGACGACCGCCTGGAATACAAGCCTGACGTCTGACGACGTCTATCGAAGGCTACCGTGCGACGGGCATCTCTGGCGTAAACAAAAGCCTGTCTTGACACCGTACTTTGGCATCTGGGACAGGTCGCGAGGCCGCATTGGGAATCCTGTCGATTTCATATCTTGTCATCCGTCCCAAGGGCACGGCAACTGCAGTATCGATTTGCGCAACCCAGCCAGTGATCCACCATTGAGAGTGGGCTTCTCTCAGCATGCACCTTCGGATATGTCGACGGTTGGTGCGTTTGCATACAACATCGAAGCGACTGAGTCGATGAGCCGAGTCATGAGCTACTTCCTGCAGCAGAAGGTGAACTTGCGCGATCAGAACGACATTAATTCTTGGCTCACTCGGTTCAAAGAACTGGACCTGCGCCTCGTTCATTGGAAGATGCTATTACCACAGAAGTGGAAAGCCAATCCGAATCTCACCCGCCAGGTGCCGCTCATGGACCCTAATCTTACTACTGCCCATGTTACGCACAACACTTCCATGATTCTTCTTCATCAGACCATTGCGTACCCACCCACACATTGGGGGTTTCGAAAAAAATTGCCAAGCGGCTGCAGTGTGGAAGCTTGCTACTTAGCTGGAGTTGAGATCGCGACTATAACGCAGAAGTACCTGAGGAAGTCAATGAACAACTCTCCGATCGGCAGTCAATATGCGTTCTGCATCTTCATTGCCGCAAGAGTCCTCCTTGTTCATTGGCGCTACGAATCTGGTAATCAGTTACCCACAGAGTTCTGGTCACTTGTGCATAGCCTGGACGAGATGTCCGTACGATGGTGTGCATTCGCCAAGTCGCCTCAAACGCAGAACCTGTTCGCCAAGTATGCGTCCCGACTGAAGGAGCTCTACGATGTCTGTTCAACCAATCTCAACCATCAGATCGATGTTATGAACTACACCAGTGATATTCACAACTGCTACAAGCACGATAGATCTGCCGGGGATCTCAGTGTCTGGCCCATGGCTCCCCAAGGGCTGAATCAAGCGATACCTGAGGCCAGCACAATTCTGCCGCCGAACGCCCCAGAAGCGCTGGACTTCACTTCCATACCCCCAATCATACTCGATCAGGACTTCGTTGATCTGGACCGAGTCATTGCTTTCGACGACGGGAGCATGTTCACAGCAGCATTCGACGCCGCTGCCTCCGCGTGGTGAAGATGATCCGGCTCCACAACACAAGCAACTTTCTCAGCTCGTAGTACTAGCAATCAATCGTCAAATGGGTCAGCCAGGGCAATCCTACACCACACCAGACATGGTAATAATCCTCTACTTGGAATCTGCATAACGCACATGCAACGAGTCTCTTCTCACAAGGAGAAACTACTTGATTGACGCAAGAATCATTGAGTGGCAAGGCTCGATGCATGGTGTTACTATCAATTCTAATACAATCCCATTCGGAGCAATCGGTTACCGAATTCGACCAAATAGTAGTCGCCATACACCAGGCCGTGGTTCGCGTAACGCTTCCTTGCTTGTGCGTTATAATTCGCTGTACCGAATTTTAGCATTCCGTCAAACCGTACACCGGAAAGCTCGTCTTCGGCTCTGATGTGCCCATACGGTGCTGGAGCCAGCCGAGCCTTCTCCGGCGCGAGGGCGAAGTCCAATGTGTCCCGTACAATCCTCAGTGATGCATCGCGATACCGCAAGGAAAGTCTTGGTTGACCAATCATTGCCAATGCTTGCGACAGTATAAGCATACCGTTCGCCGCTATGACACCAGCAGAGGAATCTCGCAGGGGATTCTCCTCATTCTCGATGGGCGCATCGAAGTCCCACAAGGGCACATATCGGCCTCTCCTACCGACACAAGCTGGTGCTACCTCCATCCGATGCAGGAAGTACTCCGCAAGCCCACAGGACGCCTCCAAAAACCGGCGATCTTTTGTCCATGTGTATGTCTCAGCATATCCGAGGATGCCCCACCCTTGTCCCCGAGCCCAAGTCGACTCGTGTGCGTATCCTTGAGCTGACAATCGACGCTTTAATTCTCCAGTCCGGGGGTCAATGATGGAAACATGGCACGTTGAGTACCACTGACCGTTGTATGCATCATTTGATGACGACAATACAGGCTCCAGGCGCAAGTGTGAGCCCAAAAGCGTAAGAGCGTGCGCGGTCGCCACCTCAGCAAGGCCTGGTTCCTGCGCATGATGAGATGCATAGTACAGCAAGTCCAAATTGCACATGCTGTCTATGATGACAATCATATTCTCGGTCTGATCTAAGATTTCGATGTCTTTCTTCTTCAGCAGATCCCAACTCCTGATCGCCTGCGCGGAGGGCACGTATCTGGTCGCCAAGCTGTGTGCTGCTCGAACGATCGAATCGAGGCTCTGTGTGTTATTGAACAGCTCCCAATCCAACCGCAGCGCCGGCATGATGATAAAACCGATGTCATGAGTATCTTTCCTAGTATCCATACCACGAATGGGCTCACTCCATGCGCGACACAGCGTGGCCAGCTGGCTACGCAGGTCTTGTAGCCGGATATCTCGATCTTTGAGCCGTAAGCTTTGCGGGAACCGTATCAATCGCTCGAGAAGAAGGTACAAGGTGCCAGGAAAGAAGCCACATGTCCAGAAGTCGGCTTCGCGCAAAGTATAAGTCCCGTCGGCGCCCGTATCTTGTGAGACAATCTCGGGAAAGGCAAATGGGAGTGTTCCTAAGGCAGTCTGTGCGGTACGAAAAGCTTTTGCAATAATGTTTTCCGCATACAGCTCCGGCACGATTGTGGGTGCTGACGCACTCAATGCGAATATCTCAGTCGACGGTTCAGTAACACCGCATTCGGACGGCGGTGTACTGGTGAGAGGTGATGTTGTATCGGCATCCTCCTCCTCCTCGTCACTAGTGGAAGATACAGACGTACGCTCTTGCGATGCCTTCGTTTCAGGTTCGCGAGTCGCCTCGCTGGCCAAGACGTCGTTCCGAGCATCTTTGAGGTCTTCTGGTGCATCGGAACGTGGATGACTGGGCTCGACTTCGATTTCACCGTCCGCCTCTGTTGTTTGTCTGTTAAGATTCTTCTCGAAATTTCTCGATACAGGTAGAGGCTTGTCGCTTAGATTGCTTGCCAGTGTGAGATTGCTTGATAGTTGTGTCAGCTCTATGGTCTCTCTTTTTAATAAGACGTGCTTTTTGTCATGCGATGTATGGGATTGAACGACATGCTGGACGACGGTCGGAGGCCCAGGAAATATTGTAGAGTCCATGACTTGAAGATAATGAGTTGAAAGGGTGACAACACGAACTACGCTGGAGTGCCACGATCATAAGAACGGCTTCGTAAAGACTGGTTTCTCCCGACTCGCATTGGCTATCCTTTGCGGAGTGATGATCTCGGAGTCAGACTGCTCCAGAGACCGCTGCCAATAGCCCGGAGCCTCGGCGATTGGTGGAGCCAGCCACGCCACTTGCCAATTGGGGATGTGGAGTCAGCCACTTGCGGGGTCTGGGGTAGATGAACCGAAGCGAACACACCACGAGCCTAATCAACATGGCGAACGACCGGACGCCCTGCTTGAACTCATGAGATATATAAGTGGACGCATACGGCCATGCTGTAGATGGTCAGAACACAGCGGCGACAATATTGATCGCTCCTTTCACATCTCTTCTGAGCATCGTGGCTCACGACTTACATTGCTGATATGCCCCCTCAGCAGGATGACATCCGCATCGAGCAGGCGGACGAGACCAACAAGAACCCTGTCGTGATTGTGAACGGCAAGGAGGTTATTGTGAGCTCTGCCACGGAGAGGCCGAACCGTTCGCTTTGGGTGGCTTGGCTCTACATCTTCGATGTGTGTTGACTCTCGTCCAGATCTGGGTAACGGTACTGACGCAGTTCGCAGTGGTATCCGAGTCACTACTCCCCCGAAGAAAAGAAGCTAGTGCGAAAGCTTGACTGCATTCTGCTTACACTGTGCTGTCTCTGTTTCTACATCAAGTGGCTTGATCAGAATGCGCTCAACAGCGCCTACTGGTCTGGCATGAGGGAGGAGCTAAAGATCAAAGGCAATGAGTAACTTCCCCTAGACTTTGTCTTACCGTGCAAATTGCTGATAATCTCAGGTACTCGCTCTTCGGCACCTTCTACAACATTGGTTACATGGTCTTCGAGATCCCAAGTATGATGATTATCTCGCGTCCCAAACTTGCCCGCTACTATGTTCCGAGCATGGAGATCGCCTGGTCAATTCTCACTTTCACTCAGTCACGACTGAGCAGCGTCCAGCAAATCTACGGTCTCCGCTTTCTACTTGGTTTCCTCGAGACTCCTGCAGCGACTGGCTCCATCTATCTCCTCACGTCTTGGTACCGCTCAGACGAGGTTTTCAAGCGTGCAGGTGTTTGGTACGTCTCTAGCAACGCTGGAGCCATGTTCAGTGGCTACCTACAGGCTGCGGCTCATAAGGGATTGAATGGTGCTATGGGCATGTCGGGCTGGAGGTGGCTCTTTATTATCGATGGATGCATTTCTTTGCCGATCGGTATCGCTGGCCTTTTCTTGTACCCTGGCCTGCCGACCAGCCCGAAGGTGTGGTGGTTGACCGAAGATGAGCGCAGATTGGCTGTCGCGCGCATGCAAAGCCAGGGTACCAAGCAGAGCGGCAGAATTGGAAAGCGCATGCTCAAGCGTGTCTTTACGAACTGGCACTTTTACATTGTTGTTCTCACTTATGTGTTCTTCCAGTGCACGAGCTATGTTGGTAAGGTCAATTTATGCAACTGCAGAACTACAGATTAGCTAATGCCTCCACAGGTGGCCAGATGCAAGCGTGGCTCAAGAAGGAGGCCGACAATAACGGCACTTACAGCATCGAAGAGATCAATTTGATCCCCACGGGCGTGCAAGGTGTGGCTATCGTCATGGGAATTCTCGTCACGAGTCTGGTCATGATCTACCCCATGTGGGCAGTCTTCTCCGTCGTCACCGGCATTTTGCTCTTCGCGAACGTGTGCTTGAGGATCTGGCACATACCGCTCGGTCTTCACTGTAAGCCAAAAACTATTCTCTGTGCCTGCGTCCCTAGCTGACCTGCGACTAGTTTTCGTATACTATCTCCTTGGCATGACTTCCTGTGTCACACCCATTCTCTTCCCATGGGCAAACATGTTAATGAAAGACGATAACGAGGCGCGCTCCTTCACCACCGGAGCGATGATGACGATCGGTTGGGCATTTTTCAGCTTCTACCCGGTCACCGTATTTCCCATTCTAGAAGCACCACAGTGGACAAAGGGCTTTACCGTCAACATTATCTTCATCATATGCTACTGGACCATCTTCATGGTCGGACAGTACCTTTGGCGTAGGGAGGTAGCGATTAGGAAGTTCGACATCAATGCGCCAGGCCATTCGAGCGAGCTTGAGCTTGCTGAGGAGACGGAGAAGGACGAAGCCGTGCGGATCGAGGTAGCCGAAGAAAAGAAGAAATCTCGAGTTCAGATGGTTCAAGCTACGCCAGCGGTGGGGATGGAGTTAAGGTCATCGAGCCCGATAGAGAGGACTAGAGGCTCTGTTGGAGAGGATCATGGAGTGATCAAGACCAAGACACCAAAATGAACATGTAGATCTTCTCATGGTCCGAATCTTATGTGCTCGGGCGATGTTCCCCCGCTCCCCCGCTCACCGCATGTACAAAGCCTCGCCGCGTCCCACTCGAGCCGCATGTCCAACTTCGCACTTTCCTCACGCCCGTCACTAGCAGTTCCATCAAGTATGCCTCCCCTCCCTGGTTTCTCCGACAACACCTTCCGAACCCGCGATGACTTCGTCCGCGCTGCGTTTGCCCTCATCAAACCTCTTGATCAATACAAATCCCCACAGAATGCGCGCATAAAAATCGCGACGTCGACAGGGGCCGGCTTCAGCGAGACAGCTGCACAACTCGAAGGGTTCGCACGACCACTCTGGGTCGTAGCTGATCTGCTGCGCTCCGATCGTGATTCCGTACAGCTTAAGACCTGGATCGACGGTATCAAAGCTGGCACAGATCCACGTTCGCCGGAGTACTGGGGTGATCTCAGCAGTTTTGACCAGCGAATGGTTGAAATGGAATCGATCGCATATGCTCTATTGTCCAATCCCATCGCATTCGGCTTCAACGATGACCATGTGGCGAGGAATAATTTAGCCAGCTGGCTGAGCCAGATCAATGACCACAACATACCGCAGAGCAATTGGCTGTGGTTCCGGGTCTTGGTCAATCTTGCTCTGACAAGGGTACTGAACGTTCCGCTGGCTGAGCTCAAGCATAATATTGACGAAAGTCTCCAAACACTTGATACTTTCTACCTTGGCGAAGGGTGGAGCAGCGACGGACTCTGGTGTGACGAGCGGAAGCAAGCAGACTACTATTCTGGGAGTTATGCGATCCAGTTCGCGCAGCTACTGTTCGTAAAATTTGCACCCGACTACGATGAAGAGAGGACAGTCAGGTACACAGAGCAGGCGAATCAATTTGCAAGGACGTATTGGCGGTACTTCGGACCCAGTGGAGCTGCCATACCGTTTGGCAGGAGTTTGACGTATCGTTTCGCGTTCGCAGCATTCTGGGCCGCGGTCGTGGCCGCGGACGTTTATATATCTGCGCCGCTTGATCAGCTAAGCGTGGTGAAGGGTTTGTTGGGAAGACATCTCCGGTGGTGGGCACAGAAACCGCACATCTTCAACGCCGACGGGACGCCGAACATTGGGTACACGTATCCGAATATGTATCTTGCCGAAGACTACAACTCTCCGCAGTCAGTATATTGGTGTCTGAAGTCTCTCATAGTTCTCGGTATTCCAGAGGACCACCCTTTCTGGAGCTGTGAAGAACTGCCGTGCCCAACCCCTGATGCCACCAAACAAGTTGAAAGAGTCTGGCCGCCCCGACACGTATTATGCAACACTTTTGAGCATCACTTCCTCTTATCTTCCGGCCAGTCAACCCGTAAGAAATTCAAAGCGAGAGAAGCGAAATACGGCAAATTCGCGTATTCCTCCGCATTCGGGTTCAGCGTTCCGTGCGGTCCATTCCTCGAGCAGATCGCGTCGGACTCAACATTAGCGGTGAGTCTGGACGACGGAGAAGAAAGCTGGAAAGTAAGACGGGACCCATACGATGTTTCCGCAGCTATTTTCATAGTCGGCAATGAGGAAGTGTCTACTTTGGCCAGTACGTGGCGTCCTTGGGAAAGGGAGGAGTTGACGGTCAGAACCACGCTGGTACCACCGGTAAAGAGGTGGCCGGGGTGGCATGTTAGGATCCACCACGTTGAGTGGCGGCCCAGGGTGGATTGCTTCCCGCTGAGACTGGTCGACGGTGGTTTTGCAGCGTCGGCGCAGACTTCGAATGATTTCTCGATCTTCGAGACACCGGTTAAGGATATGAGAAAGCTTTTGGAAACTGCCCAGGGGTGGTATAAAAGCGGCAGCTCTGCATTGGTCATATCAGAGTCAGGCGCTAGTGGTGTTGTTGACCTGACCGCTCAGTTCCTCACCGAAGAAAATCGGGAGATTGCGCGTGAGGCCAAGGGCGAGGCATCGATCGTCCGCGCAGACCCAAACACGTAAGTGACGACGCTATCGGAGTAAAGCTAGAACTAATGTAGCCATAGCAACCTCATCGTACAGCGAAGTCTGATTCCGACGGTCTGTCACAAGTTACCAAGAAGTTCAGCCAGCGACAAGCCCATTGGGTATACCTTCATTACAGGTATCTTTGCTGTCGAGGCTTTTGCAAATAAAACTCTGGACGACACCCAGCGATTGTGGAATGACAGACCGAATGGACGTATTGATGGCGAAAGTGTCGAGTTCAACGCCTAGAATCGTAAATGTATGTGCAAAGCTCGTGACGCTGCTACATGATGAGCGTGTTATCACTTCCTAATTACAATTGAGCCTTTTCCTCCTTTCACAACCATCCCTTTTTGACCCGGCAACTGCACGTACCCCTCAGTGGAATATGGTGTGTCCCACCGCACCCTCACCGTCCCATTCTTGACTTCGAACTTCGCCGAGAACTTACCTAGACCCGTCGTAAACCCCGCTTCAGCCCTCTCCGTTTCATCAAACGTCGCTGGCTTCAGCTCCCACTTCAGCCCCTTCGGCCCTGTGACTCTCAGTCCAACAAGATACTCCGTTAAAGTGCTCGTCGGTCCACTACTCCAGCCATGCGCATGACTCACATAGCTTGGGTCATTCCGGTACCCTCTATCCCCTCGATATCCCCAGGTCCCGTTCGCAAGATAGCCCTCCGATACCGTGGACTGTGTGCCATTGGGATTGTTGAGATACCAACCCCAGGCATTGCGGATGAGTTCCAGCGAGCGCTCAGGACGACCAACCTTGAAATGACCTTCAAGCTCGATGCTGGTAATGAAAGGCGAGATGGTAGACACGTTGGCGCTGACTTCGGGATTGATAGGGCCGAGGGGAGTCCAGTTTGTCACCAAGTATGCTGAGACGCGATCGGCGCGGTGGTCGGAGGCGTTGAGCACTTCGAAGGCGAGGGCCATGCTGTTTGCATCTTGGGGGTAGAGGGAGGTGTTGTTTGGGCTTTCTTTAAACGCGCCGCGAGACTCGTCCCAGAAGTGCTCGATGATAGACTTTTGCAGGGCGGTTGCGGCGGCAGTCCAATTTGACTTATGTGCGGAGGCATCGGTGAGGTCTGGAGACCAACCAGCGATGTGGCTGCCGGTGACTAATGCTCGGTACAGACTGTCTGTGTCAATATAGCTGCAACGTAGAGGACCTCGATTGCTTACAGCATGCTGGCAGAGCCTCTCTCTGTTGAGTACAGCCATCGTCCCCAATCAGCGGTCCCGGTGACATTGACGATGCCTTTGTTGTTGACCTTGCTCAGGATCTTATTCACGCCCAGCACATACTTCGGCCAGTAGTTTTGCAGGAAAACTTCATCTCCAGTGTACAAGTAGTAGTTGTAGAAGCCAATAATCGCCCACAGATGGTAGGCTGTCTAGCGTCAGTAGCCTGCTCCAAACATACATGGTGATAGGTGACACTCACTGTCGCTATCTTTGGAAAGGTATGGCGGGCCAGCTTTCGGAAGTGTGCCATCCGCGGACTACACAGCTTGTCAGAATAGGATTCAGCGGTTGACCCGGAGTACAGACCTGATTATCAAAGATCGCTCGCAAGGCATTCTTGGTGCTCTCCATATCTCCCGTACTAACAAACGCTGACGGAACAGCAACGCCCATGTCTCCAATCCAGACCCAACGATCGCGTTTCGCACCATCAAGCAAGACTGTATCGCCGGGACCGATGTATGCGGCGTTGTTCCATCCCGTTCGGTTGGCCTGCACGTTGGCTCTCCCTGTGTTGCCTGGTACCGAATTCGTCTGTAAAGTGTACGCTCCGCTGTACCAGATCTTGTCAAGCAGTTCTTCGCTCGAAAAGAAATAGCCCCGGTACGCACGCAAATTAGGCCATGTCGGTTGGAAACTGATCTCGAGATTGATGTTCCGCAAAGTTACGGATGCACTGTCGTCGGCAATGAGGAAGATGGTGAGGTACCGGAAGCCACCACGGAGACTGACATCCGGCATGGTGTATTGCCCTTTTTGCGTGCCGTTTAAAGCGAACAGCAGGGCAGTGTCTTGGCCTGTGCCTCCATTGGAGTTATCTGACTTGCGTCCAATGTAATCCTTAGCTTCCGTGAATGCAAGACCGATAGAGGCGTTGGTCGTGGAGCCGTTCAGTGAGTAGTCGAATGAGACAATGCCGCCGACCTCAAGCCCAAAGTCGAATACGGTTCCGGTGCTACTTGCTTTGATAATGGTCCCGTCTGCGCAGTAGTTCCCAACGGAAGCTCCATCAGAAAGCGACAGTAGCGTTTGCGGTGCAACAAAGCGGGACCTTGGAGCAAAGTTGAACTTGTCCCACGGTCCAGTAAAAGACGGCTCCAAAATTCTGTCACACGTACTGTTCCTCCAACAAGCGTTCACATTCTGAGCTGCAATGGCAGCGCCCGCTAGCCATAATAGTGCTGCAAGATTGGTGGGTATTGTCATTGCTTCGGACTCTTCGTCAGATTGGGCAGACAGCCGGACAGTGAGCTTGGCACGTCAGTATTTATATTCGGAGAGCATCTCGGGGTTTCGCGACATTGCAAGGCGAGGTGGGCAGGTATCCGTCCGCCATAGGGGTTTCCCGTTACCCCGCATAGATCGGCGCTTCGCAGAAGATGTCACTAACAACGGCCTTTCTAGCATCGACCGACGACGAGAACGTTTGAAAATACATCTCAGCATGTTTGCACACCCTGTGTGTTCTGAAGCATTTTGGCAATATATCGCGTGCGACAGGCTCGAACGAGCCCCGATCTTCTGAGCCCAGCGGTACTATTGCGTATCGAAGGGGCTGTGGCTGGGCTTTTGATGTATCCTGGCACCGCCGATTTGCTTGAGAATTTCTTCTGCTCGATGCTCGCACTTAGTATTCGATCGCGATTGGGGCGTGCGGACCACATCCGGCGGGAAGGCCTGTAAAGCGACTCTGGCATCTAGATTTTCGAAATCACCGGGACCAGGCAACAAAAGTGTGCGATTCAATGGCTGGAGACGGCGTTGCATTGGTCTGGCTGAAGGTAATTTAAACAGGCAACATGAGAGGCCGAGCTGTGCGACAAGGTAAACTTGAAGATGATTGTGCGCGAGAGCGTGTGAGAGATTGGGAATGACACGAAGTAGCGGCCATCGCAGTGCCAAGGAATGGATCGTGGCTTTTGCCCACCGCGCGGAGCGGGTAGAGCATATCCAGTACCTACTCTGTAGGCATCGCTTACCTACGCCAACTGTACTGAGCTTATGGCTATTCGTGGAATAGAAATACGCATCTCTAGAGTCAAATTCCGAATTCACAGGGGGCCGCACGGTGATTTGAATGGTGTCCGGACAATTTTTCGGTAGGCGCGAGTCCGCTCCGGGCCAGAAGAGGTGATCACGAACCTCAGCTCCAAGGATATGCTAAGTGGCCTCGGCGCATGCGAGGACTACCTCCGAGCGGAAGCCCGTGCGCTATTTTGTCGACTCCAGTCACGTGTGCGCGAAGAGCGAGACTGCCAGCAAGTACACCTTCGACGGGGCACCAATGCGAAAGATCAGCAATCATGCTGGCATGTACTCTGTGAGGAGGAGTTTTTGATGTCTGTGAAACGAGGTAGAAGTTGGAATAAGTGATGACAAGGTGATGAGCGGATGTGGCGCACGAAAGCCGGGGATGCCAATTGCCGGCTCGCTTCAGACGCCTTGAATTTCTAGCCCTGAACTGCGCGCTGCTAATTTACAAACATCAACAAGCACCGCGACGGCGTATAGTCGTGCATTGCACCAGATCATCAGAGACGCTCAATATCACCGTTCGCAGAGGAGCATCAACAAGTCTGGACATCGTCGCAATTCTCAGTTTCGAGACTCGGCAACCGTTGCCGCTGTTGCCATAGTGACAGCCAATGCCTTCCGTAAGCGGGACCTCTCCCATGAACCCTACTCGATGACCGACGTGAAGGACACTCGTGAGCGGGCTCTAACACACAGTCATCGTCTAGTCCAGTGTGCAGAATCATTTCTAAGCTCACGCAGTCGTCTCCGCTTACCGCAACGATGCTCAACCCGATGATTCCGGCCTTCATATCATCACTTTCTGCCACTTCTCCTCCACAGGTACCAACCCAAATGATATTCCTAGAGTACAGCACGGCCTCCGCTCACGCAACAGGTTCAAGCGAAAGCACTGTAGGCACATGAAGCGGCAAGGGGCTTCTGCACAATTGCAAAAGCTCGTGTCGAGTAGGATGCTTCAATCGCCGGTCTGTTACTCACGATTGGCGCTCTCTTGGGGCAACACGGCCGCTGACGACCATGAGTCTGCGCATATAGTTGGCAGGTCAAGACCCTGTAACAAAGTCGACTAGCCTTGAGGTCGGTTTAGGGCCTGACTCCGATGCCGGACATAGACCGACTATCCAGGAACGACATCAAGATTGGAGGCCAGAAACCGTGATGGACATGCACGGAATTACTTTTACAGCCCACGACGAGTGGATAGCCCAGAGGGAGAAAAGGCGCCCTCCGCTCAAAGAGGAAGGTAGCGATACGGCTTACAAGAAGGTCAGTGATGTCAGAGACAAGCATGAGAAGCCGGTCGGGACCCTGCTGCTGCCCCAGTCTTCGAAAAATAGAGACTGGGCGGTGCTTATCGTTAAAATTATCTGCCGAGGTCAATACGCTTTTGCCTGCCAGCGTTCGTGACCTTCAGGAATTTCTTCGATTGTCAACCTCACGGAGCGAACACAACATGTAACGTTGCGTCATCTTCGTGCATTGTCGAAAATGCTCTGGAAGGGGAATCGACTATGACCTAAGCCGCGCCAAGAGGACGAAACACACGACTACCGGCGCTACGGTAGTCGAGCCAATCATACAGGCTGTTGTAAGGCCCCTATCTATGATCTACCGTGCCGGTATTGCAGGCGAGAGAGGTACAGGTCCTTGGCAGCGGATTCGATGTTCAATTAGGAAGGTAATTTAAAAGATGTGTATGGGTCCTTTGATCACAGTATTTCCGTGCGGGGTTATGCAATAAGCCTGGCACATGGTCCAAGCAGAATGCTAATCGATCACCACTGCATGCCTGTCGCATCTCCTATCTCCTTCCTGTTCAACTATTGACTTCGTGTAGCGTATAGGTCTTTGCAGTATGTCGAATCGCCTTGCAGGGAGTGCTATATCGATGCCAAGGAGCTCTTCGTGGCGGATGTCTTGCCAGGTGCCCTTTATGGATTATCCTTCTGATACTGCTGAAAAACGCAGCAGTATCTTACAGCGGATGAGGAAGGAGAGGCTTGGCAGCGGGCGATGCAATCAAGGTTTCTTGTGAAATGCCTCTTCGGGATTAACATCGTGGGTGAAAGTCTTGTTAGGTGCCATTTGGGGACCACGTTCCTGATACCTACCTGAACATGCAAAGCATCTTGTCGTGGATGAGGAAGGAGACATCTGGTGGCCGACGGTGCAATTTGCGGTCCTATCTTGGACAGCGACAATGGAATCTGATCACGACGGTGGAGCTGCAGTCAGTATAAATATGTATGTCGTGCCGTTCTCTTTAACGGCATCGCAGACTCAGCTTGCTACGATCTCGCCTCCACAGTATCACCACAGCCTCTTCTCTGTATAATCCCCAGACTCGCAAACATGCAGCTCTCCGCATTCCTCGCTGCTCTCGCAGCCTTCCTGCCCATCGTCTATGGTGCTCCTACCGCCACCGCTAACAGCCTTCACCCCGACATTCTGGCTGCCATGAAGCGCGACCTTGGACTCGATGCCGAGCAGGCTCACGCCCGTGTCGCCCGCGAGCTCCAGGCTACTGAAGTCATTGAGCAGCTGAAGACCACAGCCGGCTCCGCTTTCGGCGGCGCTTGGCTCGTTGATGGCGCCCTTAAGGTTGCTGTCACTGACGATGCCTTGACCTCCGAGGTCACATCTGCCGGTGCTGAGGCACTTGTCGTCGACACTCCCCTCTCCAAGCTCCAGGATGCTCAGAACGCGCTCGACAACCTCGACTTCGCGTCCCTTGGCAAGCGCGAGGAGGCCGCCAGTGGAATCGCATCTTACTACGTCGATGTCGCTGCCAACAAGCTCGTTTTGGAGGCACTTGCCGAGAGTACCGCTCAGGCTGAGGAGCTGGCCAAGAAGGTCGGCCTCGTTGAGGGCGAGTTCGAGGTCAAGACTGTTGATGCTCTGCCTACAACCTTCGCCACAATTCGCGGCGGCGATGCCTACCTCATCAACAACAGCGCCCGATGCTCTGTCGGATTCTCTGTCACCACTGGCTTTGTCTCTGCTGGCCACTGTGGTACTGCTGGCAACGCTGCCACGACCACGGGCGGTGTGGCAATCGGAACCTTTTCTGGCTCATCCTTCCCAGGCAATGACTACGCCTTCATCCGTGGTACTAGTGCAAACACATACCAGGGTCGCATCAACAACTACGCCGGCAGCACACTCCCCGTCTCGGGTAGCACCGCCTCCGCTGTTGGAGCCAGTGTCTGCCGCTCCGGCTCTACGACCGGTGTGTTCTGCGGCACTGTCCGTGCTCTGGGCGCGTCAGTCACCTACTCCCAGGGACGTGTCACTGGTCTTACCCAGACCAACGTCTGCGCCGAGCCTGGTGACTCCGGCGGTTCTTTCTACACTGGCGCTCAGGCTCAGGGTGTCACCTCCGGTGGCTCCGGCAACTGCGCCAGCGGCGGTGTCACATACTTCCAGCCCGTCAACCCGATTCTGTCCGCCTACGGCCTCACTCTTGTCCGTGGTTAAAGTCTTACGTGTTTTGACTGATGGTATTGCGCTTGGAAGCGTTCTTGCGAGCTCGAAGTTTTAAGTTGTATATAGTTGAATTGAATTGCACGCACTAAGACTCCCTGTGCGCTCCAATGCATTTCTAGTGATACTACAAGCTCGGCCATATACTTTCCGACCATATTATTCAAAGCAGCCACACGGTATAGAGTTGTGATTTTCTTAACAACAATGATTATATTTGCCATAGGAATAAAACAACGCGCTGATGCCTCTATTTCAGCTGAAGTGCTGGCTTGTTGAGCCTGTAGAGCTGCTGCTCGGTCAGTAGCAGCCTGTTTACTCTCAACATTGCCGAGTCGCTCATTTGAATTAAATTGAGGTCGCTTTCGCGTACGAGTAATCTTATAAAAAGTGATCTAGTTGATATTTGAAGTGTTGATTCTCAGCCTTGAGCTAGGTAGCTCTGGTATTTGCCTCCGCAATAGCCTTGCCTGCGTTGCCACGCACTATCCGGGTGCTTCGTGAGAGATGTTCTGACAAACAGTAGCTGCTGTTGGGCCTTATATAGAGCTTGTGAGCTCTAGGGGATGTTGAAGACATGTTCTAATCAAGGCGTGACTAGCTGCTAGTGGAGTAACTGGCTAGCCATTTACTTGGGATGAGAGCAGTACCAGATTTAGGTTGAACGGGCAGAGGCCAGCAGCGCACCAGCGAGCTCTTGTAACTTGCTCTGAAATAGCTTCTTCTCTTGCATTGTTATATGATATAACAAAGTGCTCCTTCTTGATAGGTGCTGCCTCATCAAGGGCAAAGACAGCTTGGATATCATTGGTTCCTTAGGGTCCATGCAGAGAGTGTAGTGGTGATAACATAGTTGTTGCAGCCAAAATAGAGGCAAAATGTACATACATTAGCACCCCCGAATTCACGAACACGAAAATACACCTATTCCGGGTATCTCCCTTCTAGCCTGCGTTCATCTCAACCTAACTGGGATATACTCCCCTGAAATTCCCAGAGCCTCTAGGTGCCTGGTTGTAACGACGCAGGCAAGAAGAGAGATATCTGGAATAGGTGTGAATCCGCTACAAGGCATATAGGAGTGCTAGGATGATAAGAACATTAGGATATATTCTCTACACCTATAGGTCTTGTATAAAAGAATAAAGAAAAACTACTCTATAATGCTACAGTTCCTTGCTCCTTATATAAAAGGATTTAGTGGCAGTTTAGTGCAAGCTTATGCTATGTAACAAGGGCTAACGTATTCCACAGGCGAGCGCCGCACACGGGCGAGCGCCGCACCCCACCAAACTTACGCACCTTATTTAACGTCTAACTTAACAACGTTATTATAATGTATAACGTAGATTATCACCAAGCTGGCCATATCACTGAACTGGCCATTTTCTCTTGGCACAACTAACACAAGTTACTGCAACTACAACTACTTGCTATTAAACAGTGACCCAGCATACTGCGTGCTTACATTAGATTTAGAAGATGTTTCTGCACCCTCCTAGCACGTTTGTGCGTTGTGTCCAGTTTTGCTGCAGTTCCCACAGCGCTGAACAGTTGACTGAGCTCCTAGTTGACCACCTCCACCCCAAGTCTTCTTAGATGGCTGAGCTGCTACACACGCCTCAGCAGCTACCCGCGATGCTGCTGGGCCATACTCAAGTGTGCCACCATGCTGAATCTGCTTTCTCTTACGCGATTTTCTCTTAGTTATTACTGCTAATTGCTCTTCAAGCTCTTGCACGCAGGCCTTGATAAGGACGTTTTTATGCAGCATCTCTTCAGCCCCTTTTACAAGCTTTAAGAACCCCTCTTGCGCTGCACTTAGCAATTGTTAGAAGGAGTTGCTTATAAGCTTAGATTAAGACCTAAACTTGTGTGTATTGCTTAGCGTCTTAGATTGCTACAGCGTTTTAGGTAGAGGTACTGCTAGTAGGGTATGCAGCCGCACTTTAAGGCAATCTAACACTACCT
>NW_022984842.1:60987-62310 GCF_010094145.1 Didymella exigua CBS 183.55
CTTTAATAGCAAGAAACAGACTATGTTAAGTAGCTAGAGGATGTGCAATAAGTAAGGTAGCATGCAGAGAGTAAGGATTTAGTTCTCTAGGTAATAGTCCTTAAACTCCTAGTTAAGATAGCTCTTATAGCTGTCTAAGATAAGCAGCCTGTACACTCCTACCTAACGCGTCTTTGTATGCGTGTTAAAGTGCTTTAACTACTTAAGGCTAAGCATGTTGTTTATCTAACTATTCTTAGAGACTAAGAGCTTCTAATTGTGGGGTATATCTGTCTCCTCATACTAGGCAGAGATGTGGACGCGTCCTTTGTAGATGATGAAAGGTGGGGTTGCATACCCAGCGGCGCAGATGCTCTGGATAACGGTAACCCACTTGCGATCACCTGGCTGAACAAGCTCTGGCTGAGCACGTCTCTCTAAGCCTGTTACAACCTTTAAAGACAAAGCAACGCCTATCTAGAACCTAGTTTTATTAAAGTTATGCACGTTATTATTACAAACACCATACTTAACTTAAGTATCCTCCACTAGCTTAAACTACGCGCTAATTATCTTAGGATCTTCCTGTAGTATCCTCTGTCTATCCTTAGCTTGATTGAAGGCCATTTTAAGCTTGTCTGAACGCGTCACAAGCCTGCTAGCCTATAGTTTGCTAACAGGCTCTTCACCACGCACACTAAGTATCTTATCAGCCATATCTGCCACCTTACATAGCTAGGGCGCAAATCCTCGCGAATTAAGGTTAAGTATATACTAGATAATTGTCTGCTCCTCTAGTATAGTAAGTTTCTAGCAATTAGCGCGTACGTCTAGTTAAAATGTGATATTGTAAAGGTGATCAGAGACCCACTGATAAGGTATGTTCAACGCTCTAGCAGCGCTGCAGATACTGCGAAATTGGCCAGCATAGAAGGCCTAGATAGCAAGGATAACTCTGCCTTCTCTAGTAGTATTCTAAAGTTGTTATTGTTGAGGCATGTTGTGTTGGGGTAAAAGGTGGTTGTGCCAAGAGAAAGTGGCTGGTTCGGTGATATGGCCGGCTCGGTGATAATCTACGTTATATATATTAATAGAGTAGATAAAGCAGTATCTTAAGTATCTACTTTGCACGTACGTGAATTATGGCCAGTCTCTCTGCACCTCCTGCAGCGCGCTAGAGCCTGGCGGCTAAGGCCTGATTGATCTCCTCCTTGACGCTGCTCACGAGCAATCTGCTGGTCAGCCTCACGTTGAGCGAGTAGATCCTCTCCAGCTCCCTTTGTTAAGACCCCACTCTGCTGTATACGCTTTTTCTTACGCTGTTTGCGTGCTGACGCTGCCCCA
>NW_022984842.1:62470-75809 GCF_010094145.1 Didymella exigua CBS 183.55
GCCTTAAACGCTGGCAGAAACTCAAGCTTAGTGATGTGGTTGATGTGGTGGCGGATCAGGCTCTCAACCTCACAGCTGTACGCGCGCTTCAACGGCGAGAAGCAGCCAATATCAAGAGGCTGAAGTAGATGAGATGAGTGAGGCGGCATGCAGAGTGTGTAGATATTGTTCTCCTTGCAGAGCTCTTGAAACTCAAGAGAGTGGTGGCTCTCATGGCCATCAAGGACAAGCAGGCGACGCGCACCAACAACGCGAGTCTTTGTATAAGCGTTGAAGTGCTTTAGCCACTCTACTCCTAGCTTGTTATTTGTCCAGCCATTTTCGCTGACTGTGATCACCCAGTCGCGTGGGATCTCTGCTTCCTCGTACCAGGCAGATAGATGATACTGGCCAGCGAAGATGAGGAACGGTGGTACTGATCAGCCAGCAGCGTTGATCGCAGCGATCAACGTCACCCACTCGCGATTGCCTGGCTGAATAGCCTTTGGCCGACCTCTCCTCTCTAACCCTGTCACAACAAGCTAAGTCGTAATCTTGCATATCATAAAGCCTGCCTCGTCGAAGTTGTAGACGTCATCATCACAGATGCCATACCTAGCCTTTGTCTGCTCTACAAGCTCAAACCACTAACTAATCAGGGCTGGATCCTCGCATAGAGCTCTCTGTCTATCGTACGCTCGATTGAAACGCGTCGTGAGACTGTCTGTACGCTTGACAAAGGTAGATGGCCAGTTAACTCCTACGCGTCCTCCGCCGCGCGCAGCGAGCAGCTTATCAGCCATATCACGTACAGCTGCGTACGTAGGCGCAAATCCACGTTGGTCTAGATCCAATATATGGCGGATAATCACCTGCTCCTCTGGCTCAGTGAGCTTCTTTGAGTTGGGCTGGCAATCACGTCGGGCAGGTATACCAGCGCGTCGGCGGCGGATTGTTCGTTCAGACACGCTAAAGATAGTAGCAGCCCTGCGATTGCTCTGTATTTGATGGGAACTGATAGAGGAGATAGCAAGCTGAACGTCTGCTTCATTTGAAGCTAATAGAGTAGCGCTGCGTTGAGCCATTGTACGTTGAGATGAGAGAGGTGCGCAAGTTTGGTGGGGTGCGGCGCTCGCCCGTGTGCGGCGCTCGCCTGTGAAATACATTATAGTTATAAGTTGCTAGAACTATATCCTAGTAGTGTTAGGTCACTGTTTATAGAGTGTTATTACACTACCGCCCTCCTTATAGACAGATAGTCCTATATCTGTAACTCGCGTGCGAAACAGAGCGTATATAGACAGGGCAGAGTAAAAAGGAAATAGTAGTAGGTAATATAAACCTACTTTTACTTTGTGTTGATATATACTCTATTATTATATTGATTGATTGATTGATTAGTTTAACGTCCTGTATGAGTCTAAGACTATATAGGACAAGAGCAGTTAGGCTGCTCTGGTTATTTACTAGTTTTTCTGTGTAAGGGAATAATACATGTAGATTCCAAAACGTATAGTAAGAGCCTGTGCTCTACTTATACATAAAGGAAATTAGTTGTCTGTTAACTGCTGTAGATACTACTTGCGTGTTCTTACTCTAGTCTCTTAAATAAAAGCTAGTATAGCTTAGATTCCCCTATTTGTGTCTAGGAGAAGACGCATTATTAGTCTTGTCTCCTGCAGGCTGCTTTTTATTTTCTTTCTTACTTCTTTGTAGTTTCTATAACGTATTCCATCATCGAGTGGATCAAAAAAGCTTGGCAGCCTAAACTCATGCTAGGTATCTTTAGCTTTATTGCTATTAAACAAGGAGCCTATACACATTGTGCTTGTATCTAATTTAGAAGATATCTCTATATCTTTTTCGCACGTGCGCGCGTTATGCCTAGTCCTACTGCAGTTCTTACAGCGTTGTAGAGCTGGTTAGGCTAGTTCTTGATCACCACCACCACGAGCCCTTTTAGATCGCTAAGGCGCTGTAGACGCCTCAGCGGCTACCTGCGCTGCAGCAGTCCTATACTCTATAGTGCTACCCTGCTAAATCTGCTTGCGCTTACGCGATTTTTGCTTAGTCATCTCTGCTAGTTGCTCTTTGTAAAGTTATAAGACTTTGTTCTTATAATCTTTATCTAGCGTATTTCCCTCTTAGGTATAGCGCTATGCTTACCTAAGCATTGCTATTGTAATCTCTAAGAAGAGAGGATTAGAATGGTGTGCTTACGAAGCCTGTATCTCCTCTCGTTCTTAAGATATGCTGTTCTCTATTTTTAGTAACTAGAAATGTTCTAGACCCTCTGCTTACAAATAGAGTAGCCTACTCTGTAAGATGCTGACGTATACGATTACGCATGCACCTACGTAATCTTGCTTGCATATACAGCAATACTAAGCATAGATGCAGTAGACCCACCTAGAGGAGTCTAGAACGTTCTGCTTAGAAATACAAACAGAGGAGAGGAAGCATAAATACCTCTAGCTCTCCCCCCTCTGTTCGCTCTGTACCTAGCCTAGGAATCTCTACCTAGTATCTAATATAATAACTTATCTATTATATTACATAACCCTACCTTACCTCTATTAGGCTATACGCTTCCTATTTAGACAAAGCTAGTCTAGATTTGTCTAGGTCCTTCTAGACTAGGAAGAAAGTAGTCTATTCCTTCCCCTACTTTCTTTACACTCTTCAAGCTTATAGATCTAAGCACATTAAAGCGCATTTTTATGCAACATTAGCTTGCCACCTTTTATAAGCTAGGAGAAACCAGCCTAGGCTGTAATAGGCAACTAAGTAAAGGAATCGCAAACAAGCTTAAACTAAGATCTAAACTTATAGGTAACGTACTCCACAAGCGAGTGGCTCACACAAGCGAGTGGCTCACTTTTGCCAAGACTACACCAACACTACAACTACTTTACAACATTACAGCACACAACAAAAATATTATGTACTACACAGTATATTGCACTAATCTATAGTACTTTGCACATCTTTCTTACACATTGTCCTGTTGTGCCCTACCTTGCCACACATGCTATAGTGTCTTAATAACTAAGTGCTGCTATTAGCGCCTCCTCTCTTCTTTGCCTTCTTCCTATTACTATAGGCCTTAAACTCCTTTAGAGTAGTTAGCTACACTCCCTTTGCAAAGGTTAATACCCTATCTTGCTCTACTTACTTTCTTTTGTATAATTTACAGCGTGTAGCAGCCTTATTAGCTACCTAAAGGTTAGCAACCTAGTTACGTACTAAAACTAGTAAATGCGCTATTAGCTCTGCGCCTTTAGTAAGCTAATTAAGGGTGTTAAATATTAATATTAGTAAGCTATTAGCATATCTCTAGATCCTCCCTTAAATTAGCTTTAATTAAGACCTAAATTCTAGGGTATTGCTTAGTGTCTTAGACTCCTATATGCTGTTGTCTATAATAGGTGGCATTAGCGTGTGTAGCTGTACTTTAAGCTTTAATATTACAGCCTCTAGGTTAAACAGGACTAGGCTAGCGCCTTTAAATCCTCCCTAGATATTGCTCTTAGTAATTAAAGCATTAAAAGCAGCTTTAAAGCACAGCAAGAACTTAAGTTTAGTAATGCGAGTAATCTTGCTCTGCATCAGCTACTTAGCTTGGCGGCCATAGGCCTTCTTTAATAGAGAGAAACAACCCACGTTAAGCGGCGGTAGCAGATAGGATAAGTGTGGGGGCATACACAGAGTAATAATCTTGTGCTCCTCACAGTACTAGTAGAATTTAACTAAGCTGTGGCTCTTGTAGCTATCTAGAATAAGCAGTTAGTAGCTACTAATAGTACGCGCCTTTGTGTGCTTATTAAAGTGCTTTAACTACTTAGCTCTAAGCTTATTATTAGTCTAGCTATTGTTAGAGACACTAATAGCTAGGTTATTAGGTATACTAGGCTCCTTGTACTAGGCTAAGAGGTGGTGCTTGCTAGAGAGGTTAATAAAGGGTGGGATAGACCAGCCCTTTGCGCAGATGCCTTAGATAATGCTAGTCCACTCTTGGTTGCCCTGCTGCACTGTCTTTAGTCTCCCTCAACGCTCAGAGCCTGTAACAACAGCACTAGTAGATATAACACCTATTATAAAGCTAGATTTATTAAAGTTGTAGGTGTCTTTATCTAGGATACTATACTTAGCTTTAGTATTCTCTACAAGCTAGAACTAGTCCCTAATCACCTTAGGATCCTCACACAGCGCTCTCTTGTAGTTATACTTGCAATTAAACTTAGCTTTAAGCTCTAGCTAGCGTTCAACAAAGTTAGCAGCCTAGTTCTTGCTAATAGGGGTCTAGTAGCGCTTAGCAAGCAGAGAATTGGCTAAGTCCTCTACATTAGTAAGTTAGGGTGAGAATCCTTGCTTGTCCAGGCTTAACACGTGCTAGACAATTACCTCCTCTTTAGTGCTAGTTATCTTAATTATATTAGGCTTGCAATCGCGTTATAGAGAGGTTTTAGCAAGTTAGTAACTAAGTGTCCTTTAAGACACGTTGTAGATGGCTGCAGCGCGTCGCTGAGAGAGTGTTGCGTCTTAATAGATAGCCTGAAGAGTAAGCTGTATTCCTGCTTCCTTTAAGGGTTTAATTGTGTTGTTACGTTGAGGCATTGTAGGTAGAGTGAAGTTTGGTGTGGTCTTGGCAAAAGTGAGCCACTCGCTTGTGTGAGCCACTCGCTTGTGGAGTACGTTATTGCTTAGAGTCTTTAACTGCCACAGTGTTTCTAGGAGAGGGACTAGTAGTGGGGTACGCAGCCACACTTTAAGGCAATCTAACACAACCTGCGCGTTGATAGGGACTAGCCCTGCTGCCTTAAAGGCCTTTTAACAGTTCTCCTTTGTAAACACGTTAAAAAACGCGTCCTTAAAGGCAGGGAGGAAGCCTTCCTTGTTAATATGGAAGACGCGTCGGCGTGCTAAGTCTCTAACATGCTGTGAGTACTTGCGCTTCAGTGGCGAGAAGCAGACTATATCAAGCAGCTGGAGGATGTGCGACGAATAGGGAGGCATGCAGAGGGTTAGCATCTTGCGCTCAAGGCAGTAGTCCTTAAAATCCTAGTTAAGGTGGCTCTCATGGCCGTCTAAAATAAGCAGTTAGTATACCCCTACCTAGCGCATCTTTGTATTCGCATTAAAGTGCTTTAAATACTCTAGACTAAGTGCGTTATTAGTCTAGCTATTCTTAGAGACTAAGAGCTTCTAATTGCGTAGTATTAAAGCCTCCTTGTACTAGGCCGAGATGTGGACGCGTCCCTTGTAGATGATGAAGGGTAGGATCGCGTACCTAGCAGCGTAGACACCCTAGATTACTGTAACCCACTCACAATTGCTAGGCTAAATAAGAGCAGGTTGAGCACGTCTCTCTAAACCTGTGAAAACCTTTATTAAGCTAATAACACCTAACGTGGTTAATCACCAAGCCGCCAGGTATCACCGAACCGCCACCCCTCGCCAATTTTGCGACTGTTACAATAATTATTACAATGCCATTACAACACAACACGCAATCACCCTATAATAAAGGTACACTATACCTTGCTATCTAAGCTACAAAAGCTACTGTGCCTGACAGTATAAATCACGTGTCTAAGGCCTTTAGTGTTCCCTAATTAACATTAAGAGACTAACGCGCAGGAGGGCTTACACAACACAATTATAAGGCTAATTTAAAGAAGCTAACAAAGGTAGAAGAGGAGTTAATAGTTAACTATATACTTAAGCTGGACAGGCAAGGAATAGGCGCAACAAAGACTATGGTGCAAGATATAGCTAATAATCTGCTTACTGCACGTGGTGAAGGACCTGTTAGTAAGCTCTAGGTAAACAGGTTTAACACATGTACCTAACAAATTAAGCTTTAATGTAGCTAACTGTACAATTATTAATAAGCCCTAAATAAAGATACACGCGTTATAACGCCCTAGTTTAAGCTAGTTAGGAATACAAAGGAGAAGTACAGAATCCTAGATAGAGATACCTACAACTTTAATAAGACTAGGTTTATAATAGGCATAATTAGGTCTAAGATAGTATTTACAGGCTTAGAGAAGTGATCTAACCCTAAGAATATCCAGCCTAGCAATTAGGAGTAGGTCACAATTATTATTAGTGTCTGTGCTGCTGGCTAGGCTATCCCACCCTTTATTATCTTCTAAGGCAAGGTCCTAATTACAACCTAGTACCCTAATCTGCCTTGCAATTAGGTAATTGCAACTAGTAAGAATAGCTAGACAATAAACAAGCTTAGTCTAGAGTAGTTAAAGCACTTTAATGTGTCTACAAAAGAGTGTACTATTAGCACCTACTATCTACTTATTATTAATAGCTATAAGAGCTACAACTCTGCAGAGTTTAAGGAATACTGCGCAGAACACAAGATTATTACCTTGTGTATGCCCCCACACTTGTTGCACCTGTTGCAGCTACTTAATATAGCCTATTTTAGCCCCTTAAAGAGGGCGTACTTAATTAAGGTTAACGCCTAACGTGAGTGTATAGCGAGTCGGACAGCTAAGCGAGTCGGACACCCTAACAAGCTGTTAAGCCTACCAACCTTTAAACCACAATAGATTAACCACCCAACCTTGAATTGCTCCTAAAAGAAGATAGGGTTAAGCTTGCACTCTAAGCAACAAAGAAACCCTAAAATCTCAGCGTGCGACGCGCTGCTGACGTCTACAAAGTGCCAAAATCAACTCTCCAAGACCGACGCGCCAGGAAGCAGTCAACACGCGATACCCACCCTAAATCATCAGCTCTGACTAAGACAGAAGAGCAGACGCTTGCGCAGTATATTAGGAAGCTTGACGAGCAAGGGCATGCCCCAACGCTCTATTGGGTTGAAGCTATGGCTAACCAACTGCGCGCTGCACGTGACGCAGGACCTGTTGGTCCGCGATGGGCTTCAAACTTTGTTAAACGCGAACCTAGACTCTAATCGCGTATAAGTTAATAGAGGGATCGCTAGAGAGTCCTTTGCAGCGACTAAGGGGTTATTAGACCCTAGTTCAACCTAGTACAGAACGTTAAGGCTAAGTATAGCATCCAGGACGAAGATACCTATAACTTTAACAAGACTAGCTTTACTATAGGCATTAGAAATCACGTTAAAGTAGTCACTGCATCAGAGAGACGCACAGATCCTATTGGGGTCCAGCAGGGAGACCGTGAGTGGGTGACGTTGATTGCTGCAATCAACGCGATGGGCTGGGCAATTACGCCCTACCTTATCTTCAAAGCAAAGAACCACAACGCGTCTTAGTACCCTGATTTAAAGCCCTAATAGCGCATTAGGGTTAGTAACAACAGCTGGACTATGAACGACATTGGTGTAGCCTGGCTAAGGCACTTTGTTGAGCAGATTCAGGGCTGGAGGGTGGGTAGCCACGTGCTGCTGATAATTGACGGCCATGAGAGCCACAAGTCGCTTGCCTTCCAGAATCTCTGCGAGGAGAATAAGATAATTACCCTGTGTATGCCTCCGCACTCATCTCACATCCTACAGCCACTTGATGTGGGTTGTTTTGCCCCCTTAAAGCGGGCGTACAGCAAAGAGATCAGAGTCTTGGCACTAGACTATATTGGCCAGATTAACAAGAAAGCCTTTCTTGCAACCTTTGCAAAGGTGTTTGACAAGGCGTTTTCAAAGGCAAATATCCTGTCAAGCTTTAGAGCAACTAGCTTAGTGCCTAGTAACCTATTAGTGGTACTATCAAAGCTTGATGTTAAGGTTCGCACGCCAACGCCGCCTCTCTTAGGGGAGCCCCAATAGAACCCTAAGACACCCACCAACGCTGGTGAGATAGAGGCTTAATTAACGCTGCTTCGCGATCGTATTCAAAAGCACCAAGGATTGTCACCAACTCCAATGGTTAAGATCGTTGATCAGCTGCAGAGAGGCACGGCAATGCTGCTGCATGGGCAGACGTTATTGGCAGCCCAAGTGCTGCAGCTTGAAGCGTCAAATAAAGCAGCCTCTGAGCGCAAATCACGGAAAAGAAAGCGTATTCAGAAGGGCGGAGATCTGTCAAAGGAAGAGGCAGAGGACTTAATAGCCCAACGCGACGTTGAGGCGCAGGTTGAAGGGGAGAGTTGTAAGGGTAGAGTTTAAACAGGTGCAGGCAAGAGGGGTAAAGGGCACTGTAGGCGCTGTAGAGAGACTGGGCACAATTTGCGCACGTGTAAGAAAGACATAGTAGACATTAGCAATTAATATTATCTACTATAGATTGCACTGCTGCGTTGTGGTGTTAAGCAATTGCAGATAGTAGGCCTAATAGCTTGTTAGGGTGTCCGACTCGCTTAGCTGTCCGACTCGCTATACACTCACGTTAGTTATAATACTTAAAGACATAAATTAAGAAAGAGTTCTTCCTTACTAGCTTCTAGACAGCCTATTATAAGGCTATTATAAAAGACAATATCTACAGAGGCTTTAGAGGCGCAGGACTAGTTCCTTTTAACCTAGAGCGAGTGCTATTAAAGCTTGATGTGGTCCTTCGCACGCTAACACCACCACTACTAGAGACTACCCTATAGGAATCTAAAACACCAACCAGCGCAAAGGAGGTTAAGTCACAAACGTTGTATATCTGTGAGCGCATGCAATTGCATAGAGATCGCCCCTGTCTCCTATTATAAAATTACTTAACTTGCTTGCTAGAGGGGTTGTGTGGATAGACCATGCTAACGTGTTGCAGAGAAGGGAAATAGATAGCATAAAGAAGGCTATTAAGGCTCTAACAGCGCAGCATGGTTGCAAAAGAAAGTATATCTAGACAGAGGAGGCTCTCACAGTTGGTAAGGTACAGGATATAATAGCTAAGAAGGATAGTGGTGGTAGTGAGGCATCTAAACAGTCTAGGAAGAAGGTGCGCAAAGAGAGGCACTGCGGACGTTGCAGCAAGACTGGCTACAATTTGCGCACCTGCACTGCAGAAATATTAGATGCAGATAATAGCGCTGCTTCTAAAGAGTAATTGTAGCAATTATAAGTATTAGTGCAGTGTTATGGTTAAGCGTAATAGTTGTGTAATAGTTAGTAACTCTAAAAAAGTTGGTGAGGGGTGGCGGTTTGGTGATACCTGGCGGCTTGGTGATAAACCACGTTATCTAGAAGCTAGTCTTCTTAAAGTTATGTATCTTATTATAATGGACGCTATACTTAGCTTTAGTCTCCTCTACTAGCTTAAACCACGCGCTAATAAGCGCAGTATCCTCCTGCAGTATCCTCTGCCTATCCTTGGCTTAATTGAAGGCCGTTTTAAGCTCAGGTGAGCGCGCTACAAATCGCTCCGCCCAGCGCTTGCTAACTAGCTCACTACTGCGTTCAGCTAGCAGTTTATCAGCTATATCTGCCACCTCGCACAGCCAGGGCGCGAATCCTCGCAAGTCAAGGTTGAGTATATATTAGACAATCATTTGCTGTTTAGTAGCAGTAAGCTTATGGCGGCCATTGCGAGTTTCTAGACGATGCGTAGTTCCGTAGTATTAGCAAGTTAATGTTGTAGGAGGCACGCTGAACGCCTTAGCAGCGCGCTAGAGGCTTTGAAATTTGTGGTTATTATAGGTAGAAAGGGCAAACTGAATTCTGCCTTCTTAGTTAAATAATTGCGTGTTTTGTTGTTAAGACATATCGCGTTAATGAGGGAGTGAGTAGGCTTGGCAGAAACTGATCCACTCGATGAGTTGATCCTCTCGATGATGGAATATGTTAGCTAAGTAGTAGGTGTTAAGGTGTTTGTGTATATCTATAGCTATATTTAGAGCTTTCTATTTTTTATATATTATATAACGTACTCCACAAGCATGCCGGTCACCCAAGTGTACCAGTCACTTTTGCCAAGACCACACCAAACTTCACTCTACTAACAATGCCTTAACGCAGCAACATGAAAAAGCTCTCTAATGAAGCAGACATACAGCTTGCTCTCCAGGCTATCTAACAAGACGCGACGCTCTCTCAGCAACACGCTGCAGCAATCTACAACGTCTCTCAAAGCACGCTTAGTGACTGACTTACTAGAGCCACCCCACGCTGCGACTACACACCTAATACTATAAATCTTACAAAGAACAAAGAGGAGGTAATTGTCTAGCACGTGTTGAGGCTAGACAAGCGAGGATACTCGCCCCAGCTTGCTGATGTAGAGGATATGGCCAATTCTCTGCTTGCTGAGCGCCACTAGCCCTACGTTAGCAAGAACTAGGCTGCCAACTTTGTTAAACGTTAGCTAGAGCTTAAAGTTAAATTTAATTACAAGTACAACTATAAGAGAGCTCTGTGTAAGGATCCTAAGGTGATTAGGGACTAGTTCTAACTAGTAGAGAATACTAAAGCTAAGTATAGTTGTCGCAGCAAGGATCGAGGTGAGGGCGCATATCACGTGATCCGAATCTGGATATTGGACCGATCAGACACTGGCGATCTATCACGCCATGGTGAGCGGAATCAGGTATAGCTTGGAGCCGTGATTAGGGCTCCAATTAGGGTATAGCTGGATGAGCATTGGTGTATATATTCTGCTCATTCAGCACCGTAGATAGAACAAGGAACTTGATCACTTTCTTCACACTTGATCAACGATCAGAGACCAATCAGCTTCCACAATAGTATATAAGATAAAGACACATCAGGAAAAGTTTTTCCGTTGTCGAAATCAGGAAATTGTGGCATTGTACTGTGGGCAACAGTAGGACTTGTAGGCCTACAACAGTCATTCAATGTGTATTTAATGTCTAGCTAATTTTAAGCCAACAGCTCTAACAGTCCTAACAGCTGCAATAGCCACGACAACTCCTAATCCTGCTACAATAGTAGCTCTGCTTAATAAACTATACTTTTATTATATTAATATACTACTAAGTCTCCTCTTTAAAATAAACTATTAAACAACATTATAGGCCTAGTAATAAAATAGTTATTAAGCGTAGAAGGTTTTAAGCTTAATGTTCCTTGCCAAGACACTAAGTTAAGATTCTTTGCTAGGGCTCTAGCAGCCTGAATGTTAGAAAATATAAGAATATTATTCAAGAATAGTAGGTAAACCAAGAATTTTACGCCTAGGCCTGCCTGTTCTGCAAGCTCCTGTTGCGCTGCTGCTGTGTGTGTGTGTGTGTGTGTGTGTGGTGGTCAGCAGGTGCTATGCTGTATGCTGTTGCAGCTGCTACGTTGTGTGCGGGCGCAGCTGCAGCTGCTATGGTGTGCTGTCGCAACTTCAAAACACTAACCTTCAACAAACAAACCTTCAACGCTCTATAACTCACGTTGTAGTAGGCCTACAACAATAATTTTTCGCTCATTTTAAAGCTACAATTTCGCTCTATCTGTACGTGAAATTTTACAATTTTTAAATATTGAATGCTAGTGCTAGCACTAAGGGAAGCTATGTAACAAAGTTGCAACATTGTTTTAAGTTTATTAAATATAGGCACTTAGCGTTTTAGCTGTTAGCAACGTTGGCGCGAAATTAGGGCTGTTAGGCGCAAATTAGGGCCGTTGGGGCCGTTAAACAGCCGTTGCACGACCATGCCACGACTGTCAGCAACGGCCGGTCTAGGCCGGATTTCGAAAAACTTTTCCCGATGCACCTACAACTTTAATAAATCTAGCTTTATAATAGGCGTTATATTAACAGGAGCTGTTGTTACAGGCTCTGAGCGTTAAGGGAGACCAAAGGCAGTGCAGCAGGGCGACTAAGACTGGACCAGCATCATCTAAGGCATCTGCGCGAAGGGCTAGTCTATCCTACCCTTTATTATCTTCTCTAGCAAGCACCACCTCTCTGCCTAGTATAAGGAGCCTAGTGTAACGACGCAGGCAAGAAGAGAGATATCCGGAATAGGTGTGAATCCGCTACGAGGCATATGGGAGTGCTGGGATGATAAGAACACCAGGATATATTCTCTACACCTATAGGTCTTGTACAAAAGGATACAGAAAAACTACTCTACAATGCTACAGTTCCTTGCTCCTTATATATAAGGGTTTGGTGGCAGTTTAGTGTGAGCTCATGCCATGCGACAAGGGCCATGGTCATGAGTCGCTAGAACCGTATCCTAGTGGTATCGGGTCACTGTTCGTAGAGCGTTGTTACACCTAGTATACCTAATAACTAGGTTCTTAATGTCTCTAACAATAGCTAGACTAATAACAAGCTTAGAGTTAAGTAGTTGAAGCACTTTAATAAGCACATAAAGGCGCGCACTATTGGCAGCTATTAGCTGCTTATTCTAGATAGCTATAAGAGCCACAACTTAGTTGAATTCCACTAGTACTGTAAGGAACATAAGATTATTACCCTGTGTATGCCTCCACACTTGTTGCACCTACTACAGCCACTTGACGTAGGATGTTTTTCTCTGTTAAAGAAGGCCTATGGCCACCAAGCTAAGCAGCTAATGCGCAGCAAGATTACGCGTATCACTAAATTTGAGTTCTTGCTGTGCTTTAAAGTAGCTTTTAACGCCTTAATTACAGAGAGTAATATCTAGGGAGGATTTAGAGGTGCAGGCCTAGTCCTACTTAACCTAGAGGCTGTGCAATTAAAGCTTAAAGTACAGCTGCGCACACTAACACCACCTACTATAGACAACAGTACGTAGGAGTCTAAAACACTAAGCAACACCCTAAAATTTAGGTCTTAATTAAAGCTAATTTAAGAGAGGATTTAGAGACATACTAATAGCTTACTAATGTCTATAGTTAACGCTCTTAATTAGCTCACTAAAGGTGCAGAGCTAATAGTGTATTTACTAGTTTTAGTGCGCAACTAGGTTGCTAACCTACAGGCAGCTAATAAAGCTGCTACACGTTGTAAATCACACAAAAGGAAGCAAGTATAGCAAGAAGGGACTCTAACCTTTGCTAAGGGAGTGTAGCTAACTACTCTAAAGGAGTTTAAGGCCTATAGTGATAGGAAGAAGGCAAAGAAGAGGTTACGTGTTAAAAGGAGCACTTAGTCTTTAAGGCGCTGTGGCACATGTAGCAAGACAAGAGATCACAACGAACACCAAAACACAAATTGTCCAGATATCTCTTTTCTTGCCTGCGCCCATCTCAACTCAACTGGGATATACTACCCTGAAAATCCTAGAGCCTCTAGGCGCCTGGTTGCCTCGCGCTGCCTGGTGCAAGAGTGCCGCCCTCCTGTTCAAATTTTCAAATTTTCAACACACAGACCACCCATCCTTATCTAAAAATCTTATCTTATTAAAGATCTTATCTACAAGAACACTAAAACCTAAATAAAACAGCTACTAACACAACAGACAGTAATAAGCCTTTGCTTAGTTTTCTGCTTTCTAACCTTACTCTCTACTCCTAGAGGTCTACTAGTTAGGCTAGTAAGAATAG
>NW_022984842.1:77854-79634 GCF_010094145.1 Didymella exigua CBS 183.55
CTGCTTGGCGACTTCAATATTAACCACCCATGGTGGGACCCTATAGTAGCTACTATAACACCAAGAGCAGCTAGTTTTGTTACTTGGCTAGAAGAACAAGACCTAGAGCTACTAAATAGCCCTAGTATAGGCACTTTCTTTAGGCCTAACATGAATAGAGAGAGTGTCCTAGACCTAACCTTTGCTACAACACAGCTAGCAAACCTTATAGAAGACTGGCAAACGCTAGGTGGAATTGGCTCTGACCACCTAGGCATCTTATTTACAATAAGGACGCCTAGAACACAGCAACTTAACAAACCTGCTCCTAGGTTTAACACTAAGAAAGCAAACTAGAACCTATTTAGCAAAGTGCTAGCAAAGGAGATAGCAAACAGCTCTGCTCTTAGCAACGCAAACACTCTAAACTACTCTACGAGCAGATCCCTAGCACTTCTCCAAGGAGAAGACCAAGACCTAGAAGAGCAGCTAGAAACACTGGGGAAAGAGCTTACTATAGCTATAACTAAAGCAGCTAAGGCAGCAATTCCACAATGCTCTACCACTGCAAAAAGCAAGGCCTGGTGGAATCAAGACCTTAAAGCACTTAGGACAAGCATGCTTAGCAAACAACGCCAACTGCAGAGAGAACTCGCTGTTAGCCTAACAAGTGCCTACACCTAGAAAAGAGAATATCTAACAGCTAGAAACAGCTATCTACAGGCTGTCAAAATAGCTAAACGCGACCATTGGAACCAATTCCTAGAGAGAGAGGACCCTAAATTAATCTTTAAAGCTTTAGCTTATACTAGGACTACTTATAGCCAGAATATACCTGCTAACGTAAACCCCCAGCACCCGGGCCAACCCAGCACCCGGGCCATTTCTTGCCAAGACCACAACTATTAATATTAACACGTAATGCCTCGCCAACAAGATGCGCAATTATCTAAACAAGAGGGTAGAATTAATCTTGCCCTTTCTACTTTCTAATTACATGAATTTAAAAGCCTCTGAAGCGCTGCTTAGGCATTTAACGTACCGCGTACAACCTTAAGTGCTAGGTATAGAGGCAGACTCTATATTAACAATAGACGCAACGCACAACATAAGCTTACGCGCACCAAAGAGCAAACGATTGTACGATACATTCTTGACCTCAATTCGCGAGGATTCGCGCCCCAGCTGTGCGAGGTGGCAGATATGGCCGACAAACTGTTGGGTGTACGCGGTGGGCAGCCTGTTGGCAAGCACTAGGCTGAGCGCTTCGTGACGCGTTCAGCTACGCTCAAGATAGCCTTTAATCAAGCCAAAGATAGGCAGAGGATGCTGCAGGAGGATCCAGAGACAATCAGCGCGTGGTTTAAGCTAGTAGAGGACACGAAAGCTAAATATGGCGTACACAACCACAACGTGCACAACTTTAACAAGACTAGCTTCCAGATAGGTGTTATTAGCTCAATGAAGGTTGTCACAGGCGCAGAGAGACGTAATCAACCTCAGCTCGTTCAGCCAGGTGATCGCGAGTGGGTAACAGTCATCCAGAGCGTCTGCGCTGCTGGATCTTGTACCCCGCCTTTCATCATCTACAAAGGACGCGTTCACATCTCTGCCTGGTACGAGGAGGCAGATATACCACGCAATTGGAAGCTCTCCGTCTCCGAGAGCGGCTGGACGAACAACGCGCTCGGCCTTGAGTGGCTGAAGCACTTCGACGCGCATACAAAGGCGAGCCAGGTGGGGGCGTACAGGCTGCTCATTTTGGACGGCCATGAGAGCCACCTCAACCAGGATTTTAAGG
>NW_022984843.1:0-13494 GCF_010094145.1 Didymella exigua CBS 183.55
CACACTGTGATGAATCACTGTGATAAAAGTTATTGGCAGAACTTTCTAAAAATAGCTGATGACTACCCATTCCTAGACCCTACCTAGCTACCCTACCTATACCTATACCTAGTCACGTGCTACCCTACCTATACCTATACCCAGTCACGTGCTACCCTACCCAAACCGTTTGGGTAGGGTACCTCGTATACCCTACCTAGTTCCTACCCACTAGTCACGTGACTATACCTATACCCTACCCTACCCTACCCATCCGCCAGTCTAGGCGTGTCTATATCTCTGCCTAGTATAAGGAGACTAATATCCTATACAGCTAGAAGCTCTTAGTCTCTAAGAATAGATAGACTAACAATATGCTTAGTCTTAAGTAGTTAAAGCATTTTAACGCGCATATAAGAGCGCAATAGAGGGGGTTGCACAGGCTGCTTATCTTAGACAGCTATAAGAGCCACCTTAACTAGGAATTTAAGGACTACTACTAGGAGAACAGAGTCCTTACCCTCTATATACCTCCTTACTTATTACACATGCTTTAGCTACTTAATATAGTATATTTCTTGCTATTAAAACTAAGGTACTCCTAACGCGTACAAGCCTTAGCATCCTAACACGTCTTCTATATTAATAAAGAAGCCTTCCTTCTAGCCTTTAGAGACGCGTTTTTTAACGTGTTTATATACAAGAACTATAAAACCGATTAACCTGCAGGCAGTCCTTAATTAGCTTAAAGTGCAATTTTATACCCCTCTACTAATACCTCTACTAGAAATACTATAGCAATCTAGAACCCTAAGCAATACCTACAAATTTAGGTTATAATTAAAGCTTATTAGTAAGCACTTTATATAGTTACTAATATCTACTTATAAGGGGTTCTTCAAGCTTATTAAAGGAGCTAAAGAGATGCTATATAAAAATGTGCTTATTAAGGCTTGTGTATAGGAGCTTAAAGAGTAACTAGCAGAGATAATAAAGCGCAAGACTTAAAAAAGAAAGCAGATCTAGTATAGGGGCATAATAGAGTACAGTGAAGCAGCATTGTTAGTAGCTAGAAGCGCAGCTGCAGCTTGTACAGTGTTAAAGAAAGCGCGTAGTAGTAGTAGTTAAGAAAGAGCACAGCCAGGTTAACAGCACTGTAGTAACTGTGGGAAGACTAGGCACAACGCTTATACGTGCTAGAAAGATGTAGAAGAAGAGTCTGCATCTAATGCAAGTGCGTTGTACGTAGGTTCTGCAGCAAGTAGTAAGTAATTGCTTGTCCTGTACATGGTGTTCACAATGCCAAGAAAAAGTGTCTAGCTCAGTGGTGTGTCTGGCTCGGTGGTGCTTTACGTTAGGCATCACACTTAGGCAAAATGGTCTGCGTTGATATCACAGTTGTGTGTTAACTTGGGCAAAGATAGTGCTTAGGCCGCAGACGGACTTAGATAGCAGCAGCAGGCAGTGCTAAACATTCTAATATTAGTTGCTTGCAAAAGGCTGGCTACACCCCGTGACTTGGTGTAACAACGCAGGCAAGAATAGAGATATCCAGAACAGGTGTGAATCTGCTATGAGGTATATGTCAGGACCGGGCTCCGCCCACTACGGCCATGCAGGCAAAAGGTGTCGGCACACTCGTCGCACCTCCTGCAGCCACTTGACGTCACCTGCTTCTCGCCATTGAAGCGCGTATATGGCGACAAGATCTCAGCCTTAGCACGCAGTCGCAGCAACCACATCAACAAAAAAACCTTCCTACCAGCCTTCAAAGCAATCTATACAAAGGCTTTGACACTAGGGAACACTCGCGTAGGCTTTAGATATGCTGGACTTGTCCCACACAACTCAGACGCAGTGTTATCAAAGCCTGATGTGCGACTCGGTATGCCAACTCCACCAAAGCCGAACGACGTTGCCTGGGAGACGAAGACACCGCACAATGGCCGCGAAATGGACTCTCCGCTCCTCTACCTTTGGAAATTGGGACTGGCTACTGACATACATATCTGCAACAATCCTGCAATGAAAAGCGCCGGCTGCCCCAGACGACATAATCCTTGCTGGAGTTCCCGAAGCACACATTGAGGCTTGGGGAGAAGTAAACATAACTATTTGTAACGGTTGAGAGGAGAAGCAGGTCACGTATTGTTGGCGGTGGTCTGGTGCTACTTCCTCATGTCGTTACCTCAGCTGCATCACAAACACGTCATCAAAACAGACCCCGCAGCGAGCCTTGGAGAGCAGCACAACAACACACAACAACACAATATACTCTCTATACACATTTGCCCTTGATACCGCAACACTATTACCACCGCCAAAGGCACAAAGATCACAACGCTCGAACGGGTGGCCTACATTCTCTACAAGCCTTGTCTCGCTCGCATGTCTGTCATCAAACGTGCATTCCGACTCAGGGAAGAGCATCTTGTATCGTACCGGGGCCCCCGGGAACATACTACTGATCTAACCCGATTGGGAGGCCATTGCCTCCTCGTGCAGCGAAGTGAGCCTCTGAGATATGCAGTCCCACACACAGCGCTGCACTCTTGCTATGCAATAAACAAGAGAAGACCGCAATATTCTGCTTCTCCAGCACGGTCTCGCACGCTTTCCAAGCCACAGCTACATGTGCTTCTCGGACACGCCTGGAAGTGATGCGATCGATTAGGTACTTATCTAGGAACCTTATCGGGATCGAACCACCAACAGAAGATTCGCCGAAGACAATCAACCGTGAACAATGCTCGCAAAATAAAGGCGATCAAATAATCTTGCGCCGAATCGGTCACGAGACAGGGCGACTATCGATCTCATCAAGCTTAAAACAACTGCTTACAATGGCCATCCATGTCTTTCATGCTGTCGACCTCTACACGAAGCTTCACTTCGTATGTAACACCACTTGTGGAAGCTCATTCGAGCGCTGTACGTTCTCAAGAAATCTCCACTACTCTGGTACAAAGAGCTTAGCCAAACCCTTACTGAAGTCGGACTGTGCGAAGTCAAAGATGCACCATGCATGTAGAAGAAGGATAAGCTTCTCGTCTTCTTCTACGTTAACCTGTTTTATCAGTGAGCGCCCCACCTCAGTGAGCGCCCCACGAACACCAGCGAGGCGTACGCGCAGCGACGTAGCTTAGCACCACAACACAAATTTTGTACTCTTGCAACAGTATAGTATTATTTAGAAGCGTCGCTGTTATTTATATCCTTAATTTCTACCTTGCAGGTGCAAGAGTTGTGCCTAATCTCACTGCAACAGCTGCAGCGTCGCCCTGCGCGCACCCTCTTCGCCAGCTCCTCACCCTCCTCACATCTGCCACCCTCCCTTTCAGTAATTAAGTCTGATACCTCGCCAACTGTTAATGTCTCCTCTGCCCAGACGTAGCGTCTCTTGCAACTTTTACGCTTTGTTGCTGCTTTAGTAGCAGTATTAAGGCGCACTATCTCTGCACGCATTAACACCATCTTATAAGCCATCTGCTGCGCGCCTTTTGTCAGCTGCTGCACCTGCTCATTAAGTAAACTTGCTAGAGACCCTTGATAGATTTTCATCCTGTTTTGAACCAGTGTTGATTGCGCCTCCATTTCTTTAGCGTTGCGTGGTGTTTTCGCCTCCCAAGTGGTGTTGACTTGCTGTGGTGGAGTTTGCGTACGCAGCTGCACATCCAGCTTTAATAACACAGCCTGTGGATTATGTGGAGACAATCTAGCGCCTCGAAACCCTGCGCAAGCATTCTCTCTTGTAAACGCCTTCTTAAAAGCTACTTTAAAGGCTGGTAAGAAGGTCTGTTTGCTGATGTGGTTAATGCAATTGCGTGCCAAGGCTGAGATCTGATCACCATACGCGTGCTTCAATGGCGAGAAACAGGCGACGTCAAGCAGCTGCAGGAGGTGCAACAAGTGTGGAGGCATACAGAGGGCAATAATCTTCTTCTCCTTGCAGCAATCCTGGAAATCTATCAAGCAATGGCTCTTGTGGCTGTTAATAATCAGCAGCCTATACGCTCCTACAGGCCTCACATGCGTATTAAAGTAATTAAGCCAGGCAAGCGCTAGATTGTTGTTTGTCTAGCCTGTTAGGCTTACTTAAATAACCTAATTGCGTAGGAGGTCCTTAGTAAACTAGTTAGAGATAAGAACCTTGCCAGCAAAGATGAGGAAGGGTGGGATAACACGCCCTGTTGCGCTGACGCCCTGTATTAACATAGTCTACTTGCAATTACTAGGCTGAAGCTTCTTCGCTTTCCTAGGTTTCTCTATGCCTGTTACAACAAGTTGTGAAGATATCTTGCCTATTAGGAAGCTAGACTTATTAAAGTTATATATGTTGTTATCCACAATACTATACTTCGCCTTTATATTCTGAACTAGCGTGAACTAGGGCTTAATGATCGCTAGGTCTTCGCAGAGAGCTCGCTGGTGATTGTATGGACAAGTCCAGCGCGTGCGCAGCTCAGGTGTACGCTTAATAAACCTGTCAACCCAGCATTTACCAACAGGCTCACCGCCGCAGTCGCGCAGCAGTCTATCAGCTATATCTTGTACGTGTAGCTTTGAGGGCGGTACTCCACGTAGGTTCTCGTCAAGTATACGCTGCAGAATTACCTCCTCTTCTAGCTTTGTCAGGCGCTTTGATCTGGGCTCGCAGTCGCATCTAGAGGGCTTCCCGTCACGTTGTTGTTGTATCATCCTACAAGGAACGCTGTAGACTGCCTCAGCACGTCGCAGGCTTGTAATCTGGTCGCATTTAATGTCAGAGAGGGCAAGCTGCACGTCAGCTTCAGTATAGGGCTTGTGAGGTTGTGGTTGTTGAGACATTACGCGTTGAGTGTCGCGCATGCGCTTTGCTGGTGTTCGTGGGGCGCTCACTGAGGTGGGGCGCTCACTGATAAAACAGGTTAACTACATTGTTATTCTATTTCTGCCAGCTCATGCGACAGCTCCTGGTGACTTCGAGCGGCGACTACTCAACAAGTACGAAATCCAATATTCTGGGGAGACCAGTCGACCGCATCGACTGGGCTATAGCTCCCACAAGCATTATATATCGATGAGATGCAACCGCAAACAAGTACCTCCCTGCAGTCGGAGTCATGTAACATCGTTAAATAAATGGCCGAGACTAAGCGGGGCTACATTCGGGCCTAATGAAAGGCCCTTCGGTACAGACTTCAGAGGTTCAAGTACGGAGCATGCGAATGAGAATATGATAGGCCAGCACTGAGCACCCGTTAGTCTTTTACAAGGAGACTTGTCGTAGAACAGCAATTTTGTATTCTAATATGCCCGTGCTCGCCCCTTGTCAGTTATAGCATGAGGCTACAAGCAAGAACCACGTCAGCTCGATAACGGCAGCCTGAAGATTCCGGAGAAGAACGTGACACGAAGACTTCTCTGAGGTTATAAGGTGGTCGTCGCTCTTGCTATTTGCAGTCAATTCCTATCCTCTCTATCGCCTTCCTTAACACAACTATCAAAGAAAAATATTCAACGAAGACATCATGAAGTTCTTTGCTATCATCTCCGCACTTTGTGCCAGTTCTCTCGCACTTAACGTCCTACAAGAGGACAACACTATTCGTAACATTCAAGATACCGACCTCATCCCCAGACAATTCCCGTCATGCTGCTCCAATGGGTTCTCACCGCCGTGTTCTTGCCCATCTGGTTGTGGTAGTTCATGCAGTGTGAGTTTAGAAGGAAAATACAAGATATGCGATTGGAAATGCTAACGCTATGGAACAGGCCGGTTGTTGCTGATATCGGTACCATGTACATCGTAGCTAATTTTATCTTATTTTGTTAAAGACTTTTAGCGTCTCTTATCTAAATCCTCAATAACTTTTTTCCCTTGCGATCTAGAAACCCAACACTCTAGATTAGTATTAAATACAGAAGTGTATTAATTGGTACGCTATCGGGTTACTAAAAGATTTTGTCCAGTAGATAAAGAGCTATGAAGCCTTGGATTGTTGATTTTCCAAAGCAAAATCAAGTGACCGACTCGCCCGTGTGACCGACTCGCCTGGGGGTATGTTATCAACTTTTTTGCAACTTTGCATTACCAGAAGAGTGCGTCATCTTCAAATAATTTGAAATATGTTCAATCGCTTCTTGAATTGGATTTACTATGGTGGTCTTATGACGCGTCGAAGATGGGACGATTCTCAATGTTGCAATGTCCGGGTGGCGCGTTGGCCGAACCAGCTCGTTGGTTGCGGATAGCACCCAACCAACACATACCCTGTACAATCTTAAAATAAAATAGCACTGCTTTCGCTTGTACTCTTAGAGATGCCTTTTTTACGATAGGTTAACAGACTAACAGAAAAGTAAGCTGAACAGGGCCGGCTTCGACCAGTAATCCAGGGGATATCTCTCACAGGGGCAGACCGACAGAGAAAGCGAACTGAATAGGGCCGGCTTCGAGCAATCCAATAGATCTTTCACATGAGCAGACCGACAGAAAAAGCGAACTGAATAGGGCCGACTTCGGCCAGTAATCCAGGGGATAACTCTCACAGGGGCAGACCGACGGAGAAAGCGAACTGAATAGGGCCGATTTCGGCCAGCAGTCCAGGAGATATCTTTCACACGAGCAGATTGTGTCAAGCCTCAGCTTCGGCCACCAATGCAAGCAAGCCAAAAAGGTATCATGACTCACACGGACGGTCAGCCTGTGCTGGAACAGTATTGACATCGTCAACTAGACACAGGTCAGAGGTGGACTTTGCCACATGCCCGGCCTAACATCTCTACTGCTATACTACCTATTCTTGGGGCTCCAGTATGTGGCGGCTCTTGTTTCAAACGTCTGAAACATTTTAGCAACTTTCTTTAAGGCTTTGCGCTGGGCGAGCAAGGTTATTGGGTTTAATCGGCCTTGGTGATGTGCAAGGCACAATCAAGGTAAGACACTCAAACCTGATCCACCAGGCTGGCACCAGAGAAGCCAGGGTCGCTATATCCGCTTTCGCTAAAGCGGAGTGCTTCACATATGTATCAAGAAGTATGAATGTGTGGAAACTGAGCAGACTCTGATCGTTGATCAAGTGTGAAGAAAGTGATCAAGTTCCTTGTTCTATCTGTGTTGCTGAACGAGCAGAACATATACACAAATGCTGATCCAGCTGTTCCGTGATCACAGCCCTTATCACAGCTCCAAGCTGTATCCGGTCTCTATTACGTGGTCGTGGTGGTCCGCTAATTAGTATCCGATCGGCCGAGTATCGAGACGCTGATCATGTGATATGCATCCTCACCACGTCCCTGCGACACCCTCATCTCGATCCTCTCTGCGAAAGAATGCAATAAGACACAGCTGATATCAGTACCCGCTTAGGATGCTTTAATACTTTCTACTTGCTGAGGAGTCTGAAGGGCAGACCCAACAGCTGATCGCATTAGGAAAGCTAGGAATTGCCTTAAAAAAACGAAATACGAAAGGTGCCAGACCGCTCGTACAGCGTCAACTGTGACAAAACATTGGGGCAGGTATTCTGGTAAGTACAGCACGCTTGACGCTGGAATTCGAAGCGTATATTGAAGTGATATCAAGGTTGACCCTTCCAATGATTTGTTGGATCCAGGTGGTCTATTCGTTCCACGTTGTGATCCTGATGCAAAACTCCATAGACAGGTTTTCACATAAAGCAGTAGTTAAAATGGATGCAAGCATGACAATGAAAGCGCGGGCCGTAATTGTACTGCCACACAGTTAATTCGGTTGCATGTGTGCATAGTCGAAGACTTACATGGAAGCATCTATTGCAAGTAGTACCGCCGTTTTCTTCCCCCTCAGGAACAACATGGTCATTGTCAAAACTAAGCACTGCCTGCGCCGATGCAGATAAGTTCTGGAGGATTAGCACATGGCCATGAATAATCGCAATATCAAGGGGAGTGAAAGCGTCTTGCATCTCCAGAACAAAAACACTTCGGCTTCTCCAATTTTGCGCGATGAGTGACTTGATAACTCTAATACTGTCAGCCCTACATTCTTAATAGAGAGGACTCCAGCTCCTATGCGGGGCGGCGAGTTTACATGGTGTTAATATCAGCTTAAGGATCTCCGATGACCCGCTGGATGCTGCAAAAATTACAAAACTGTCCCCCCTTCGCATCCAAGGTAGAGGCAGCCACATTCTAGGTAAGAAGGTTAATTGATGTCTGTAACTTTGGAATGGAGCAGCTCTACAATCTCCATGTTGCCTTGACATGCTGCGGCGGCCAGAGCGTTGGCGAAGAATTTGCCTGATGCGTGGTTGTTTGCACCTTTCTCCAGCAGCAACTAGAGGATGTCTCTGTTTCCCCCTAAGCAGCGGCCGTGATTGCATTTGTAAAATAGCTACCTTCTCTGTAGATATCCGCACTCTTAAGGAGCAGGTAACTAACTACATCCTTATGTCCCTTTATTAAAGCAGCCCCTAGAGCTGTACTGTAGCGCAAAACAATCTGATTAACGTCTGCTCCACGATCGAGCAAAAGCTCCATAATGTCTTGATGACCTCGAAATAAAGCAGCTGCGAGCGCAGTACCATGAGGAGATAGACCAAGTGCTCCACCCTCAGCGCTGACGTCAGCTCTACTATCAATTAGCAGCAGCACAACTTCTCTGTAGCTGTAGGTCGAAGCTGCTTAGAGTGAGTTGCCATATGACCCTCTAGGTGCATTTACGTCAGCGCCTTTCTGGAGGAGGCACTCCACTACATTGAGGTGACCTTTAGTCGCTCCAGACGTGAGAGGTGTAAGTCTATCTTTGTTGGCGATTGTTGGGTCCACGCCCTTGTTGAGTAACAGCCCAACTATGGTCTGATGACCTTTGATTACCGCCTTTAACAACAGAGATTGTCCGCTCGAATCCTTTTAGTTTACATGGACAATAGTAGTCTTGAGCAGAATCTTGACAACTGCCTCAACCCCTTGTGCAGCGGAAACAGACAATGGCGTACACCTGTTGCTATCCTCAAAGTTCGACTGGAAGTTGTCTTGTTGAAACACAGCTATCAGCATGTCGACTGAACTGCATTGACAGATCTCAAAGTACAGGTCTTTTAGAGCTTGTTCTTGATCTTGAAAATGACCTTAGTTGAAAAGAAGATCTAGCACCTCTGGCGTAGTATCTAATGATTGCTCAAAACCGTAGCACCATTGTCATCCGCGATGTTGACCGCTGTCGGCGCATTTTCGTGGAGCAGCTGTGCATATCTGACAGCCACGAGGAGGGCAGATTCTCTGTACTTGTTGCGATCGGTGGTTGACGCGCTGGAAGAGAGCAGCATATCTACCGGGTTGGTTATGCCTCTTCTAGACGCCACTATGATGGCATGACGATCCTCTGTAGGTGAGAATCTGGGCAATGTAGCGTCTTGAAGTTCTTCCAATTGGACTAGGTTTGCTTCAGCTTTGATGAGCTTCAACAAAAGATTGAGCAGATATTGATAATCCAGGCCTAGTCTGCTGTCCAGGGCGTAGTAGACAGCACCATCCAAGCTGACCTTCTTGGATATGACAAGGTCCAAGAGCGGCGTATCTTTACTGCTAATGGTGAGCGAGACTAACCTGCTATGCTGCACCACGTTGAGTTCGGCGCCTGCTTGTAGTATTTGTAGTACAATCTCCCTAGCCATTTGGTCAAGGGCAATAGTCAATGCTGTGTTGTCTTCATTGTTGGCGACATTCATATCCGCCGCGACCTTGGCTCGCGTTTCCTTGGCTTCATTTTGGTCGGTTCTTTCCTGAGGGTCTTTTAGAAGCACACTCCATCTTTTGACATGCAGATCCAGCAGCATAAAGGACAGGTCGTAATGACCCTCCCTGATAGCTAGCATCAGTGGACTGTTGCTGTTTGAGTCCAAGCGATAGTTCTCCTTGGGGTTAGTCTCAAGGACGGCGGAACACGCGCTCTTCAACCTTCAAGCTGCCAAAATGTGCAGCGCTGTGGCACCTGAGAACCGCAAACCCATCAGCGCATGCACACTGTCGGGATCAAGAGCTCTCCACAAGCAGGTAAGCTTTTGTGAAGCTTCCGAGCTTGATATCTACTGCATAGGTGTGAGAGGATAATGCTAAGCATTTCCCTCCTTCTCCGCCCCCCTAAATATGCTGAAACATGTATTGCGTTGCGTATGGAGCTAGCGGAAATGTTGATGAAAGCAACACTTAAGGCAATTTCACCACTTCTAGGACCTCATCTAGGATCATGTATCGCATGCACAACCTTGAGATCCGAAAATGACCTGCTCCTGCCAAGGTTGGAGTCATTTGTGCAGATGTTGTAAATATGCTCTTGAGTAGACGGTCAAGTAGAAAATCGGCCACTAACTAATGAATTAGATGCGCTTCTTGGTTCCATCCGTCGTTAGGATTGTGCAATTCCCAAAGCCCACGAGTTTGAAACACGAGACTATTGGAAAGGTGTTTAACGCGCCTCTTAAACGCGTTAAGAGTATCAGACTAGGAGCCTATTGAAAGTCTCCCTTGGCCTTTTGTGAAATGCCGTACTGGATTTGCTCGCGTTTTGAGTCTGACTGAATCTCTTTGAGCTGGTCTCTGACATACATATGGATGTCCTTGGCGTCGCGCTCCTAAACAATCACGGACGGGCTGTATTCAAGACTAAGAATTGAATAATGCCTTGATGAAACACAGATCTTGAAATTCGCAATCTTCGTCTCTGCATGTTTGTTGAAGTAAGTCAATAGAGCATTCGCAGGCCCTTTCCCACATTTATCCAGAGCATCAAGAAAAACAACGACTCCTTATGAAGTCAACCTCTCTGTTAAGATACGCGAGAAAGCGTTTGTTTCAATCCTTAAAGACCTTCGTAAGCTTAGTAAGATATTTGGGGAACTTTTCTAGTACAGAGTTTAGAAGAGCGCGGACTATGCCCAGTGAGGTGCGTTGCAGCTTGATCCCCTGTCTATTAATAAAGAAAGACACAATCACGTCTTTAGGCCGCGCCTCCTGTAATGTAGTGAGTGCGAACTTAGTAAGCACAGACTTTCCAGTTCCTAGATGTCCCTTTATCCAGAACAGACCGCGTGAATATTAAGTCCACCTGCAATATGCAGGGTTTGCAAGTAGCCAATGGCAGGTGTCGGTAGCTGTGTGAATGCTGTGATACCTCTGCTCTTGTTCGGGAAATGCGAGTGACCGTAGGCACTCTACGTAGAATAAATGTAGCGTTCTGATTGTGAGACTGGGCTATTGACCTTATTCCTAGCATGAATCTTCTACAGATATAGGACGCAATTAGTGATGGTGATACACGAAGGGGTCTAACAACATACCTTTGCTGTTCAGAGTATGGGAGCGTCAACTTCGAGATTTAGTATACTAACCACGTTACAAGCAATAATGGGAAACCTACACGTTAAAAGTGAATCTCCACTTAGAAAGCTCATTAGGCGTATCTTGACCAGCTGGGGAGTTAGAATTTAGGCGCAAGCCTGTTCAAAGATCAGTCTTGCATTGCTTGAGCGCACACCTGGAATGCACTGACCAGTGGTGCCAGACATAATCCCTTCTGCAGTACGCGCAGAACCCAAATTTGATGCAGATATTACCAAAAGCAACTCTTTCGCATACCCTGCGGCCGTTGCGCCTGCGTATAGCTACCACCGCTTATTTTTGTGCGAATCGGCATAATCGAAAATACCGTGGATGATAAGACACGGAAATCTATTCATAAGCACTACTACCTCTATTTCAAAACACAACACTGTTCCAAGCTCTTGACTCGAGTGATCGTCCCTAATAACTTGATTACCTGAGGCGGTGGTGCCATAATGCACTGCCACTTCCTTGCCACTTTCGCGTGTCTCTCGCAACTCCTGATTTGAAAGATCACAGCTTACGCACGCTGAGCAACGTATGTGACTGTAATCTGCGGCAAACAGGATGTTGGGACCCCCTCTGTCCTGTTGAAACATGGGGATCTGTTCAAGCTTGGCTATATGCTCTGGGGGTCTGCTCTGTTTTCTTATGTGCGCAGCGCGAACAGCGGTTGCAGCAGTGAGTAGGACCCTGGGTGGAGCGTTCAGAGATCCTGTCTGATGAATACCGTCCGATGTAGCCTTTCCCAAGTTGTATTGTACCACTCCCCTGTGTCCCCTCTGTGGTTTACTGACCACGACATCCCCAAGTCTGACATCGGCTTCTTCGCTGGGAACACCGCCTCCAATACCTACCATCAGACCGAAGCGCGTATTGTGGAACGTCGACTGCATCTGTATTGCGGCTTCAGTATCTGAGTCAGTGCCCATTTGTCCTTCTGGAAAAGAAGCAATAACCACATTGTGTTCCCCAACCCGTCCAGAGGCGTATATATTTGTGTCATGGGGTTTGTAGTTGGGAGTGTCATGCGTCTCGTCGAGCGTTTCCTGGGCGGCTGCCAGTTCAACGGCGAGCGCGCAAACCCATCCATGCTATAGTCCTCACAATGTAGCCGGCGTGGCACGTGTCGTTGCTGTTCTCGACGATTGAGGTCGAATCTTCAGGTCTTCTCTGGAAAGGTGAGGCTTTCCGTAGGCTTATCATAGTTTAACTATCCCATTAAGCGATCACATTGTAGGCCTGCGTCTCCATCAGCAGTATTCTAGAAAAAAGAAGGGTCATCTTTACAAGTGCGATCTCGTATTGCAGTCGACCTCGATTCAATTGGGAGCGGGCCAAGCTAGTGGCAAGTGGTTACACGCTGGCTCACTTTCATCACCGTCACATTGTGCTCAATCGAAGTCAAAAGACTTGCTTGTCAACTTCCCATTCGGTGATGTGCTCATCAAATGGCCCTGCCATTCTATTTTAAAGACACTGGTATACTGATCCACTCCACGCATTGACCAAAAGCATGCAGTTACAAGCGAGCGCAGACGCGATATTATCGAGATGGACGCTTTCAAGCATTGATTAGATATGATGTAGAAGCCTGTCAGCATAATGTTATTCTACGCCACTTTACTGAAGCCTTCACACCCATTTATGGCGCTCGCATGCCTTGGAAAACCTCACAGCTAGTCTCACTACATAAACGGGATGGCTTGCGCCTTAGCCTTGCACTCTCGATGTACCAGCTTGAACAAAAAGGCACGCGACACACACTTCTTAAACCGTAATCACCTACACAGCAGCAAGCCTAGCCACGCTCGAATTAGTAAAAGAGGACTTAATACCCGCGTTAACAAGTGTATTCGCGATTCTCCCACGCTCGTGTAAGCTAGTCCATATACTTTCCGCGCACATATAGTTCCCGCGCACCCCACCACGTCACTAGCACTCAGATTGGAGTCGTGATTTCTCAACAACAACGTTTATAATTGCCACTCTGTACACATAGACTGAAGCGTGAGTGCTGCTGCTGCTGCTGCTTTCCGCGCACATATAGTTCCCGCGCACCCCACCACGTCACTAGCACTCAGATTGGAGTCGTGATTTCTCAACAACAACGTTTATAATTGCCACTCTGTACACATAGACTGAAGCGTGAGTGCTGCTGCTGCTGCTGCT